>NC_056750.1:478743453-479043453 GCF_019279795.1 Protopterus annectens
AGTACAAAGTTATACTCACTACCATTGTTCATTTGGATATTTGTAAGCTGTTTTAAAACTGTCAAATGCCTGAATACTCAGCAGTATCTTTTCTTGGGGAGATATGTGAAAAGGAATGAAAAAAAAAAATAGTGTGTGGAAAATTTCAGGTGCTTGACAATTTGACTGTTCCTATAAAAATGGTTCTCAATGAACTAAACATGAACTAAGTGATTCAAATCAATGTAAATTAAAAGGTTTCTATTGTTATTATATGCTTACTCTATTATAATAAAGCTTTGAGATTAATAATCAGCTATTATTATACGCTAACATTAATATGAAAAATCTTTAATATTCTTGATACTGAAACATATTGTAAAGTTACAATGGATTTTATGTAAACTTTTTTAAACTTGTAAGTGGTTATAGAACATTTTTTGAATCTGGCATTTTAACTGGTATCTAAATGTTAAAACAGCATACAGTAATGCCTGATACTTTTCAGAATCACTAAATTACAGAAGAACAAATACCTCTGTGTCCTCTTGTTTAAATTGGTTCACTTCAAAAGTGTTTGACCCTATTTTGTGAGAGCTGCATCTTGATAAATAATAAAATAAAGCTGCAGTCCAAAGCTCAAAATGAAAGAATAGTCTTTTATTCCACTGAGTTCACACTTTTAGTTGAAACAAACAGACACACAGTTAACTAAGTGCTTTCTCCTAGCACTACAGCTAAAAAGGCATCGTCAGAGACAAATGTAGTAGTACAAGGCACCCTGTTTAAAAATGTAGGTGGTGACATAATTATGACATCACTTCCTTGATTGCCAGTATTAACCTTCTGCTTTCCAGTTAAATTGATTGGGATTTCTTTAAGTGTAGCATGTCCCACAGCTCTGGGTTTGACATGGCCTTGTATTTTAAGCAGAGTAGACGATATGTGACAGAGTATAGCTGGAGTTTTTTTAGACAGTGAGCATAGGGCATCTGCTTTAGGCCTGTGAATGTTTTAGTGAGGTATTTCTGTGGCCTTTCCAGTTATTGCAAATGTCTTGAGAGGTACATACCAAATGGGGCATTATATTCTATAATGGGTCTAATGAGGGATGAGTACAGTGGGACAATAAACTCCATTTTTCTGGACGAAAAGCCCTAGGTGATGAGGTGTGCCACATAGAAGGATTTCCTGACTGTTGTGGTGATGCGGTTATCGAAGGTGAGATCACTGTCCACCTGTGTCCCTAAGTCTGTTATCACACTTTTGGTGTTTAGTGTACTGCCACCTATGTGATAATTCATGGGTGTATGTTTTTTCCCAAAGGGGATAACTATACATTTGTTGGCATTGAGCTTGAGCCCATGGCTCTGGCACCAAGCATCTGTTTCTGTAAGACTCTTTTGTAGAATATCCACACCATTTGGGGATTCAGTAATGGCTCCCAGTTTGTTGACATCTGCAAACTTTGTTAGCCAGAGTCCCTTAGTGTTGGCCTGTACTTCAGAGAAGTAGATGCCAAACAAGAGCGGTCCCATGACTGAACCCTGAGGTACTCCACTTGTCACTTGTCTGGAGCTGGATTTGAAGTCAGCTACTTTTACAGTGTGGGTTCTGTCAGTAAGCCAGTTGGCAACCCATCGAGTGATGTATGGCTTAATCCCCAGCTTAGTAAGTTTATCTATGATTCCAGAGTGGGGAATGGTGTCGAAGGCCTTGGCCAGGTCCAGATAGGCTGTGTGGACCACCTTACCCTTGTCCACAGCTCTGGAGACTGATTCAAAGAAGTCAATCAGGTTCAGAAGACATGATCGGCCCTTCATGAACCCAAACTGGGTGGGGTCCAGTGTTTAAAGGTTGCCAATGTCTTTGTTTATAAGTTCCATGATAATACGTTCCATGGCCTTGCAGATCAGGCTCATCAGACTGATGGGGTGGTAGTTCCCAGGATCCAAGGTGGATCTCCCCTTGTGGAGTGGGATAACTGTAGCTGTGCGCCACTCAGTGGGCACGAAGTCTGAGGTGAGGCTATGATTACACATGACACTTAGGTGAGGTGCCAGTTCATTTTGTAGTTCATGTAGTACACAGCCTGGGATGTTGTCTGGTCCCATGGATGCTGTATTCTTAGCTTTGCAGAGTGCAATTTTTACCTGTGTGGCCTTTATTACCGGAATTTGGCAATCTTTCAGTATTGAGATGGGCTCTTTAAGGGGTGAGAGGGGGGTGAAGTTGGCACTGAATCAATCTGCCAGGATATTGACAATATCCTCGGGATCAGTATATTTAATGCCATTCTGTTGTAGTTCACAGCAGATCTGAGGATTGCCATTTAGATTCTTGACATAGCTATAGAATGCCTTGTGGTTGTCTTTGGAATCTTTGGCAATTTTATTTTCTTAACTAGCTTTGGAGGATTTTATGAGGGATCTCAGCTTCTTACTGAGGCTGGTAAGGGAGTTTTTTTGCATCTTGGGATTTTCCTTTTTTCTGCAACAGTTTCTTCCTTTTGTTGTAAAGTTTGTTTATGGCAGGGGACCACCAGATTGGCTTCTTTTTTTTGGATGAGAGCATCTTGGTTCTATTTGGGATGGCACAATTCATGCACGAGTGGATGTGGTCATACAGTGCCTTAGTGTAGGATTTAGCAGTCGAACTTTCAGTTCCCATCTGCATGGGTGTCGTGAAATTTGTCACTTCTGACTTGAGTAGCATGAAGTTGGCTTTGGAGAAGTTTTTTACGGATGTTTCCTTACTTGGGGGGTGGAGAAGGGATGTGGATGTCAAGGGTGATTAGCTTATGGTCAGACTTGACCAACGAAGGGGTGACCATAGGTGTGGAGCATCAATTTCTCATGTTAGTAATGACCAGGTCTAAGATATTGGAGCCCCTGGTGGGACTATGGATTAGTTGATCCAGGGCATTGGAATTTATGAATTCCACAAACTGTTGGGCAAAGGTGTTAGTACATGTGTAGTTTTCCCAGTTAATGGCAGGGTAGTTGAAATCACCCAGTATTAGGGTGTTTGGTTGTATCTTAATATTTTCCAGTATGTTTAGAAAGGTGTAGTGAGAATCTTGGGGCATGGTGGGGGATCTGTAGCAAGCTACAATTTGGATTGCAGTCTTACCTAGTGTTTGTTGCACCTGGAGAATTTCAGATGCATTGTGTTGGGCATCTAGCCTGGTGGTGCGAATATCCTATGGACACTCCTCCACATTTAGTGTTTTGGTCCTGGTTTGGTGGCCAAAAAGTGTGGTAAGAATTGTAGCCTGGTATTGCAGAGGTACTCTCTGGAGCCTTGAACCAGGTCTCAGTTACTGCACAGATATCGATGTTCTCCATTTTTAGGAGTGCCTCGAGAGAGTGCATTTTGAGGTTTAGACTTCTAGCATTGAGTAGCATTACCATCAGATTTTGCATGCTTGCACCTGTTATGGTGGTGGTTTTGTCCTTTGAACGTTGCCTAAAAAAAGCACTATAAGGGTGGCAAGAGCCTTAGCCAGTAACCTGAATCCCAGGGGTGACAGACGCAGACCATCTCTGGCAAAGCATCGTGGTCTGTTGATCATGTCGTCCCAGGCAGACAGATACTGGATCCCCTTTGAATGACACCAGAAGCTTAGTCAATTGTTGAAATCAGTCATTTTGTCCTTATACTGTGGTATCATTCTGGGTGAAGGCAGGATACTACTCAGGTCTAGGGTCATACCTGCCTGGGCCACATGATCTGAGAGCTCTTCCATGTCTCTTTTCATGTAATCCTGGGAGGTACGTCTGAAGTAATTCACTCAACATGGACAATGGCAGAGTCATATTTGTACTTGTTCTGGAGTGACTTGAGTGCATGCATTATGTGGTGAATCCTGGCACCCGACAGGCAGCTGACTGTAATTTTCTCCTTGTTCAGCCTGGTGAGTGGGACATCAGTGTGCCTGACTATAGAGTCACCTGTGACTAAAGTGTTGGGTATATTGTCGGGCCTTAGGTGGTGTTGTTGGGTGGCACTCTGGTGTTGTGAGCTATGTGACACTTTGGTTGTGATTGGTGTTTGTGTTTCAGCTTCGGAGGTCCTTGTTGCTTGGGCAGTTTTCTGTTAAGGGCCTCTGCATATGAGGGTTTAGTGTTGGTATGTGAGGGTGCTGCTGGTGTGGGTTTAGAAGGGCTATGTGTTGCTTCAGGTGTAGTGCGGGTGTTAACCTTTTTCTCTTGAATGTCTAGCACAATCTTGGGTGGAGAGAGCTTTGCTTCAGTTTGGCTATGTAAGTGCATCTCTTGCAGGTTGTAGTGTTAGGTGGTAGGAGGAGAGGGTTGTCTGTGTACATGAGGCAAATGCTGCATTGCCCCAGTATGCCCAGATTCACCAGGTGGACCGGAGTGGTGAGTGTGTCAGGAGTGCTGTCATCATTCCAATGAGTACTGGCATTTTTATTTGCAATCCAGATTCCCCAGGCATGCTAATTAACACCCAAGGGGTTGGCATGCAATATTCAGTTCAGAGACATACCTTATCTCTGTGTTATGTCTTAAACTGGTCCTATCTCCATTGTAAACAACCACCTGTGCGTGATCTGTCACATCTGATGGGCGGTGTACCACACAGAGTGCGCCACAAGCATATGATTCACCCATTATCCTAAAGAGAAACAAGCGGACGTAAACCATGTCATTTATCACTCCCCACCAGCTCCAACAGACCCAGGAGATGCTGTTGAACTTGGATCTCCTGGATTATGGTCAGGGCTGTATCTCACTATAACAATGGAGCTGGCTATCTCTTGCATTTTTTACAGTATAATAAACATAATTTCAGAGATAGAAAACACATTACTGCATCAGTATATTAAAAACTTGGCAATGTAGTGGTCCTAATCTAATAGCTAGGCTTTGCAGCCATTCCTTATTCATTACTTTAGACCATCTTCATACCAGCTTGAGTAAATGGTCTCACTATAACCTTACTTTCAAACATCCCATTGATAATGATATTTAGGGTAGTATGCAAACTGCCAAAGACTCGACGACAAATAATTATTGTTTACTATCCAGCTAAATATTAGGGATAAATGTAAATATATCAAACAGTTCATAAGTAAAACACTGCAGTATCACTGACTTCTCACCATATACGCACCACATTTAATTAAACCAAATCTCCAAAGAATACTTGTTTAAAATCTGCATATTTACACCAAGAGGAATGGAGGCCTAAATGTAACTCATGCAACCCAGTTACAATCAGAATGGAAGTGTTTGCCTGGGGTAGGGGAGTGTTAGGCTATATTTGACTCATCCATTCCATGTTGGTGGGGGGGGGGTTATGTCAACTAATATGCAAAATAAATGTAAAAGATATAAATGTAGTTGCATTATTACAGTCATACCTTCAAAATCTCCTGGCCAGTATTAAATTGCTATACTTTCTCTGGACAGAGAAGTAAAGAAAACAGCTCAGAGGAAAAGCAGGTGTAAAGGTTAGGATCAATGCAAAGTTAATGAAGTACTGAAAAAGCAATGCATGTGAAATGTTAATGTAAATAATGCAACCACAGTCACAACATGCTGGCCACTGCTACAGACACTGCTGCCAAATTTAAATAGCCAAACTCTGGTCTGAGGAGCAATTAAAAAGACAGAGACCCTGGGAGAAGCATCAGAGAAATTCTGTGCAACCAAATGACTATAAATATGTTAAAATAAATGTGAAAAAAACTGCAACAATACAAAGCAGTGATTTCTTTACCCACATCCTCGATCTTTAAATATATTAAATCTGTATTTACATCACCATGGAATAAAATCGAAATATTGATTTTTAAAACCAAGCCAGAATTAATATATTTAGAGATCCGCACTGTGTAAATGCAGCCCCCACAATGCACACACATACATACAAGAATATGTGTTAAGTGTATTAGCTTAGCATTTTATTTTATCTTTTGTAAGTACTATTTCAATTTTTCAGCAGTCACATCAGCTGACTTTCTGGCTTGCCAATTTATGTTTCATCACTCCATAAATCAGTGAATCATTATGATCCCAAAACAGAGTCTGGCTATTTATGTTTGTCTGTACTCTGTATATCCGGATGAATAAGATATTTTATATGGTGGACTGACTTCATTTATTTTGATCTAAGCTTGTTGTAGGGAGATGAGAGAGACACAGATGGTTCTCTTAACAAAGCTGTCTTTACTTCAGTAATTATTCTAATTCAGTACACGGATGGCAGTGATGCACCTACCTAAGCACTTGAAATTTTAATTGTTAGATATTGTTTCATGTATTATACAGACAAGTGGTATTATGTTTAGTGTGCAAAAACTAGTAAAGGGACACCTTTCAAATATGAAAACAGTGGTCCATGAACAATAGCAGTCCAAGCCTCATGAGAAAAATAAATAGGCTTTTGGTTGGACCCCAAAACAGTAGATTTTTTACTTGTTTTAGTTAATTTTGATTGCTCAGAGTATGTGTACAATTCAGTACTAAATATCTTGGCTGCAACAGAGGGTGGCACATCATGGTGGGAGAAACTCTGGATTAAGAGCTAGCTGGTCAGACACAGCTCTTTAGGATATTTTAGAATAATATTTGATATTTTCTATATCATGTAACAAGGCACTCATTAATGCAAAGTAAAACAGTGAGAAAGACTAAACTGTGAAGTATACCTGTTGTGATATGTGTTACTGGATTCAGCCTTTCTATGGTACAACCCAAAGTTAGATTATTAACGTAACTGCCAAATCATAGCATTTTCCATAATCGTAGCTATCAAGAGCTAAATTCATCTTCTGATGGTGTCTTTCATTAGTGATGATACATTAGGCAATATCTATGTCTTCTACAACTGATGCTGTTTATAATGCATCAGTTGATTCATGTTTTAAATTGTTTAATTTCTAAACAAACAGGATCTTTTTCAATAAGGAAAATGGCTATCCTCAGGAGACAGTGTCAGAACTAACAGAAGTCATGCCATTACTTGTTTCTCTGTCTCTTGTGCACAATTCCTGGATGTAGGCATTGAAAAGTCATTAAGGACTTAATTAAGAGTCATGTTAGAGCAAGGTTCATGACATGATTATAGGTGCATGAAGGAAAAGAACAGCATAGCATGTCAACTAGAAATGAAATCCTTACATTATATTGTCACCACCATTATTATCGCATTCTTTCCAAAATTACATCCTTTGTTTAAGGTGCTGATAATCTGTGGCAGGGATGCATCACCACTGACAGGCTGCCCTCCATTACATTATTAAACTTAAGGCTAGATTTGGTTATACGAAAGGTCATGAAAGCTGTCTACAAGCACAGTGCCCTGTAAATTAAGGACTTAGGACTGTCATTGTCACTCCTGTAGAAAAATAACAAATTCACTGCTTTTTATGCAAATGCTTTTAAGCTGCTGCTGAATATGGTATTGACGTTGTGTGAACAAGCATTAAAAAACTGAATATATTGAAATAAAAATACAGATAGATAGATATAGCTATATAGATAAATACATATAGATATATGGATCTACTTCAATCCCTCGAACGTTCATATAACCGAAATTTAAAAGAACACGATGAAAAGATTGGAATCACACATGAACGAACCTTTACAATGACGAAAGTAATAAGAACGAAAAAACAGCTGCGGTATTTAAACACATCATTTCAAAACAAAAGTCTACCTTTTGTACATGTGGGGCGAAGGCTGTTCCACCCAAACCCCTGCATATTATATATGCCAACTCCAAGATCGCACTACAGTGGGGAAAAGGGTAAATTTCCCAATTCTCATTGTACCGCAATCTCCATGCAGAAGCTCTGAGCAGTGTGTGACATCCGCAGATTTTTTTTCTTTCTTATGACTTTCGGCATTGTAAAGGATTGCTTGTGTGCGATTCTGATCTGTTAGTCTTGTTCTTTCAAATTTCAGTTATGTGAACATTCAATAGACTGAAGTAGACCCATAATATATATATATATATATATATATATATATATATATATATATATATATATAGTTTCCCTTCATATGATTGAACTTTCAACAGTTTGACTTTCATATGGCCGAGAACATATGCTCGAACATTTGAAAGTTTGAATGTTCTTAACAGAGATCTCCGTACAGCACAGAATGGGAAGATTTCCCTTTTCCGCACTGTAGTGAGATCTTGGAGTCAGTATATATAAATAGCAGGGGGTTTGGGGAGTGCAGGGGGGCTTGCCCCCCTACTAAAACTGTTAAGGTAATTTTTTTTCTTTTTTTTTGACTTTTTTTATTAGATGTTCGAACTTTCAAAAGTTTGATCATATGGTCGTGACCATATGAAAATCAAACTTTTGAAAGTTCGATCATCTGAAGTAGACCCATATATATATATATATATATATATATATATATATATATATATATATATATATAATTTATTTATTTTATTTATTTATTTACATTTGTTGACCGGGAGTGTCCGACTAGACGTAGGTCCATTTTCAGCGGAGGCCCGGGGAGAAAAGCTCCACAGTTAAAATATACAGACAGTAGTTACACTGGATTTATATAGCGATTAA
Organism: Protopterus annectens; assembly: GCF_019279795.1. Taxonomy (NCBI): domain Eukaryota; kingdom Metazoa; phylum Chordata; order Ceratodontiformes; family Protopteridae; genus Protopterus; species Protopterus annectens. The sequence goes on from NC_056750.1 coordinate 478,752,005, forward strand.
CAATTTGATTAATATAGCAATTAATTACAAACATAGTTACAGATGAAGAACATAGTACATCAGTAGACAACTAGAATCTTTATCTGCGAAGTACATAACAGACATTAACAATTTGCTACAATAAGAAGTTCCTGCTGTATAATAAGTAGTAGGCTTATGAGCATTCCAGCTTGCTATAATCAAGGTAGTTAGTTGGGTGGAAAGAAAGGTAGTGGTTGGATGGGGTGGGTGATATTAGAGTGGGAGTTGCAAGGGCATAGCCAGCATGTTTTTAGGTGCGCTTTTAGTAAAGTTTTGAAGTGGGTGCATGACAGTACGGAGGTAATTGTGGAAGGGAGGGAGTTCCATAATTTGGCTATGGCACTAGAGAATAGTGCTTCACCAGCAGAGTTATTGGCTTTAGTGATCTGCAAGTGATTTTTGTTGCTGGATCATAGTGGTCTTGTGGTGCGATAGGGTTGGAGTAGATTCTGGAAGGATGGGACATTTAGTGGATGGTTTACTAGTTTGTGGGCGAGTGAGAGTTGATACCATTGAAGGAGGTGAGGGAGTTCAAGCCAGCCCAGTTCAGCAAGTGAGAGACAGTGGTGATTACGGTAGGATGCCCCTGTGGTGAATTTGGTGATTTTGTTGTAGCAGGTCTCTAGCTTGTTTAGATCGCATTGCCTTAGGTTGGTATATATTGGAGAGGCATAACGTAAGGTGGAGATAAGGTGGGAATTTGCTACTGAAATCTTTGCTGCTTTGGTGAGAAGTTGCTTATTTCTGTATAACTATCCTAGTTTTTTGTGGACGTTTTTTATGGTCATGGATATGTGAATGTCAAATTTTAGTTTATTGTCTATTTCCACTCCTAGCAATTTGGTGTGTTCTGTTGGGTGTATAGTGGTGTTGTCTTTTGCTGTGATGTTAAAGTGAGAGTTGTTTTGAGTATGTTTGGTGGGTTGGAAGATGAGTAGTTTAGTTTTTATTTGGGTTGAGTATTAATTGGGGATCGGATAACAAAGTTTCAACAGCGGAAAAGGCTTCCTGTGTGACTTTTTGAAGTTTGGGTAGGGACTGGGCTGAGCAGATGATGGCTGAGTCATCTGCATATTGTATGAGTGTGCCATGTTTGGTGGCAGCGGCTAGATTATTGGTGAAAATAATGACGAGTAGGGGTCCAAGGATGGATCCTTGGGGAACCCCTATAGAGACAGGTAGTTGGGGAGATATGTCATTCTGCCATACAGCGGATTGTTGGCGGTCAGACAGGTAACTCTGAAACCAGTTGGTGACTGATTGAGAGAAGGATTGGTTATTGAGGACAGAGATGAGTTGTTTGTGAGGGACTGTGTCAAATGCTTTAGATAGATATAGGAAAGTAGCAGAGGAGAGATAGTGTTAGTAAAGGAGAGTAAGGCAGTGGTGTGCTATGGTTTGGTTGGAAACCATGCTGAGTATTGGAAAGGAGGTTGTTAGTAAGGAGGTAGTCTGAGACCTGAGAGTGAATGCATCTCTCTAGTATTTTGGAGAGTGGGGAGAGAGAGTAGCTATGGGGTGGTAATTGGTTAGTTCTGTGGAAGGGCTGCCTTTGTGGATGGGAATTATATGTGATACTTTCCATAGTGTGGGAATGTAACTTTCTGACAGAGATCGGTTAATCAAGATAGATACTGGGTAGGCCAGAGCATCAGCTGCGATTCATAGGTAGTCACTTGGGAGGTTGTTTGCTGCTAATATGGTGGGCTTAAGTTTAGTTAAGAGTTTTTTTATATTGGAGGTAGGTATAGGAGAAAAAGAGAAGGCAGTGGGGAGATTACTAGTTGAAGGTGTGGGTTGGAGGGGAGGGGGTTGTGTTGTTTAGCTAGTGATAGTATGGTTTGTGTGAAGTGTGTGTTGAATGAGGTAGCAATATTTTCTGAGGAGTGAGGGATGTTAGGAGGAGGGGTACTGACTTTACCTGGGTGGAGGATGGAGTTTATTTAGGACCAGAATTGTTTGGGGCTGTGTTTGGAGGAGTCTAGGGCAGACTGGTAGTATTGGAATTTGTCCTGTTTTATTAGCTTTTTTACTCTATTGCGTAGTTTTAAGAATTTCTGTCTAGTTGAGGGGGTTTTGGTTTTGCGCCAGTGCTCCCAGGCTTTATCCCGGTTTTTCATTTCTGACTTAGTGGTTTTCTGTAGCCATAGGGAGGGTTGTGTTTTGGTTCTGGAAAGTCATGGGGGCATGATAATTAAGGATGCTCAGGAAGGTAGTATTAAAAAATTAAACTGCATCATCAAGACTGAGGTACTTTACAGGATGCCAGTTACATTCTTTGAGGGATGAGATGAATGTGAATGGGTTAAAGTTTAGTTTTTTATGTATTTGATGGTAGATGACAGGTTTAGCTTGGTATAGGTATTTTTTGAGTAGGAATGTTGGGGAGTGATCGCTGAGGCTATCTGATAAGCAGCCTGCTATATATGACTGGGGGCTCTTATTGACTAGTATCCAATCCAGGGTAGTGTGCTTGCTGGAGTTTTTATTTATCCTGGTTGGTGACTGGACTAATTGAGTGAAGCCATGAAGTTTTACATGATGGGATGGATGGTTGTCAGAACAGGATTGCCAGTCAATATTGAAATCACCTAAAATTATAGTTTCTTGGGGGAGATGGTGGGTAGACCAGCTGAGGAGGTTTTCTAGTGGAGGGATGTTTTGGCCAGGTGGGAAGTAGCATCCAATTATGTTGATGGTTTTGTTTTGGTTTATTTTGAGGTTGATATATTATTATTTCTTCATTGCCTATTTGTGGAGCTAATGATTTTAAGATCTGGATGTTTAAATGCTGTTTAAATATTATAGCTACACCGCCTCCTTTCTTGTTTAGTCGGTCTATTCTTAGTATGCCATAACCGGTAGGGAGGATTTGCTCACTGTTAATGTGAGGTTTTAGCCAAGTTTCTGTCAGGATGACTATATCTGGGGAGTACAAGTCTATGGTGGCATAGAGTTCATGGACTTTGTTGGATATACTTCTAATATTTAGGCTTAATAGAAGGAAGTCACTTGGCTTTCTATTGGCTGTAGTATGGGAGAAGTTGTGGTTTCTAGTCTGATTATGAGGATTGGGGTTGGAGATGGTAGGGCCAAGGTTGGGGTGGATGTCTCCACTTAGGGTTAGTTTTGATATGCATGAGGTTATTAGTTTTCTCAGTTTTTGAATGTGTTTATTTATTAGGGAAACTTTATGATTGTGTTCTGCGGGTGATAGGTTTGGTGGGAGGGTTACTATGTTAAGCTGTAGGGATGCTTTATGTTTGAGTAATATAGTTGGTAGAATATGCGGGGAGTGCATAGTGATGGTTCTTCGGAAGGTGGGAGGGGAGCTGAGTGAGGGTGAGACATGAGTGGTGGTGTGAGTAGTAGTACAGTGGTAGTGGTTGAGTGGGGGAATGATGGAGGTTTGGTAGGATGTAAGATATGCAAGGAGAGTGCATGCAGTGAGCATAGGTCAGGTATGCTTGTACATGTTAGCTGAGGAGGAGTGATAGTAGTGGGAAGATGGAGGAGGCAGTATTGGGTTTAGTGCTGTGGTTGGCTATTGGAAAGATGGGAGGGGTTTGTGAGTGTAATAAAGGTAGGACTACTGGGGCGGGAGGGAACAGGGGTCAGGGTGGGGAGCGAAGCGGGTAGAGACCCTGTTAGTTGCTCTTATGAGGGGGCTGGAAACAATCAGGTAACAGAGTAAACTGATAAATGAACATATGATAGTGAATGTGGAGACTCAGGTAGGTACCTTGTATTTCCACAAACTATCAGTTAGCTGTGCCCCAGTTCAGGCAGTTTTAATAAGTTCTATGGCCGAGCCGAGCATGAGCTGATCAAAGGGTGATTGTAGTTTTAAAAATGGTGCCTGCCACAGGTAATATTTATTAACTTTATGATTGGCTTAAGGTAATAAACAGGGAAGGGGGGAGAACAAGGGTGTGAGCAGGCAGTTCTTTTGTACTGCTGCTAAAGAGCCAAAGCAAAGACAAGTTTGTGTTTAAGAAACAATCAGAAGTGACCAAGGACTGCTCTGAAACTGTAAGTCATTTCTGAACCATTTCTCAGATGGCAAAACAGGATAACCTTGTATCAGTAGGCTACTGTGGTCTCAGTTTAAGTTAACAAACACACAGTATTTATCAGTTATGGATACTATTTGCTAACAGAAGGGAATAAGAGAGAAAATGGAAGATGAGTGAGTGTGTGTGTGTGTGTGTGTGTGTGTGTGGTGGTGGTGGGGGGGTGCTGCTTACAAGCCAAAGCAGAGTGCTCTCCAGGGGAAAATGAATATTGGCTCAAACAGATAGACACATACTCAAAGTTAACTTTAGCTGTTTGCAGACAGTTTAGACCTGGACTGCGCTTTTCTTATAAGAATGATAAAGGTGGTACCGCAGTTGAATACTTAAGAGTGGTGTTAGGTTGGAGAGATACTGAGCTCCTCATGGGGCCTGTAGCAGAGTGTGTATGTATATATATATATATATATATATATATATATATATATATATATATGCTTCTCCATTGCTTTCAAAGATATAATTTGAACCTTCTAGGATAAACTGTGTCAATATACTTTTCTTATGTTAATATGGTAAGTGATGATGTTACTGCACAGGTGAAAGCCACAAAACTTGAATATAAAATCACTTTTCTGCTGTAGTTTGAAAATTAGAGTGTTTGATTTTGTTTGCATCTTAACATTTTTATAACTTTTCTTCCTGGGCCACTAAAATGAGGTCATGCCCATATTGACTTTTCTTGTAATCACATGCAAATGGTAAGAAGATAAATACATATGTATAATGGACCTATTTGTGCAATGAATATATATATATATATATATATATATATATATATATATATATATATATATAAAACCAGTCTGATGTAAAGAGTGATGTAAACCATCTTTCATTGCTGTTTTCTGAACTAGTAGACATCATTGAGACACATAAAATATTTCATATTTGAAAACTAAGCTTCATGTCTTAGTATTATAGTGAATGAAATAGACTTATAGACCATATTCTAGCTGGTAACCTGTTTCTAGTATTTCACACTTTGCTACACTTCATGCCAGCCTTTTAGAGTAGATGTGTGCAATGTTTGTATTACTCTATTACTGCTATACACAATAAAAGGTTTCTCTGCCACTTACAGCATTTGATGACATGTAGGTATGTAATGTTAGTGAAAAGCAGAATAAAAAAGAGCAGGCTTTTTTGTGTCAAGCTGCAAACAGACCAGAATTGTGAATTATCGAGTTTAGACAACAAGCTCGAAATTAAGATCTTTTATTTTTCACTCTAATTCCTTGATGTTAAATTAGCTTTGAACTAATTGCTATGTGTCTTTCATATGGCAATGTATTTAAAGTAAGATATAATTTAGAATAATTTAAAATAAATAATTCCGTACTGGAATTTTTAGCAAACCATTGTTACTTTACTTCAGTGCAGATGTTTCTAGAGTTGTATAAAGTCTACTCCAAAACTGAAAATGTTTACACTTTTTAAATTATACATTAGTTTTTAATCCACATTAAGTCTTATAGCAGCTCTTGGATACCCTGTAAAATGTACATTTTAGTCTCAAAGATATTATGTATTGCATTCTTCTGAACCTTTTTATTGACTAGGATGCTAAAAAAGTTATTATACACTGATGGTGATTATTCTATAAAATAAGAGGTTCAACAGAATAACTTTATAAATTAGGTCTTATGAATAGTTAATGATAAACTGCAGTTTTCTATTTTATGATTTAACATTTCACAGGTGTGAATAACTCCAACTTATTTCTGTGTACGTTTACTATCGCTGACATAATGAGTATAAATAAGTGACCTGAAGTTACTGTGTATTTTAGTTCAAACACAGGGCTTAAATCTTGAAATGAAGAGATCATTTCTGGTAAAAAAGTGAACAGCAACTTTGCACATATCGTCTAACATATGTTTTACAGTTTTCACATGTTGCTTTTCTAAGTTTGTTGATCTAGAAATCACAAGCACAGACAAAAAAGCTCAGAGGGAAAACAGTTTTGAATGGAAAATGGATAAAGGTTTTATTGGCTTAGTTTTTGTTAAGAAAATAAATATTTCTTGCTGAAATTTAAAAACCCATGGGAACATAATTTGTTTTTCATAGGTGACCTGGCCGATAAATAACCTTAGAGCTTATATTCTGGTATCATATTATGCATACCCAAGAACTACATATATCAGTTGCAATGCCAACAAATATCATGCACTGTCTAATATGTAAGCACAAAGTAATATCTACAGTTCTGGAATAAAGCAAAAAGAGAAAGTATAGTTCAGTATTTGAAAAGAAAACCTTTGATGTATGAGCCCTATTGTTACAAAATCATAAATAATTTTGCATTAAAACATAAACAGATTCTTTGGTCCAAGCCAAATATATGGGCCTACTTTAATTAAACTAAAGCAGAATCCATCGACATGTAAACAGCGAAACGTGGAAATGTCGAATGCACTAAATAGCGAAATCGGAAATGTCGAATTGTCATAGTTGGCCTGTCTGCGGTATAGCTCCGTAAGGTAAGTGTGCGATAGTTACAGACCTTAGGGTTAGGGTGCGGGTTAAGGTAAGTGCATCAATAGGTAATGTATGTAAGGTTTAGGGTAGGGTTTCCTTAAGTGTATGTTTGTGGATTATTTACTTTGTGTGGGTATAGTTCTGTAGGGTAAGTGTGCGGTAGTTATGGACCTTAGGGTTAAGGAGGGGTTAAGGGTAGTGCATAGATAGTTGTGTATGTGGAGTTTAGTGTAGGGTTACAAGTGGGGTTTTGGTGCTTTAGTTTAGGGTTAGTAGTAGGGTTTTGGTTAGTGTATGTATGTGTTTTTTGTTTTTGTGTTTGCGCAGGTAGTATGTTATGGGTGGTGGGGTTGGCCGACTATCACAGTTTCGATGTTTGAATTTCGCGGTTTTGCATGTTCAATGTTATCATGTTTCACTGTTTATGTGTCGATAAATTTGTATTCGACGGATTCCACTTTCATTTAAAGTAGACCCAAATATATATATATTCTGAAATAAAAATAATTAAATGTAAAAAAATATATAATTGTAGTAACTGATTATTTTGCCATACAGCACATGATGTACATTGTTAGTTCTCTGCTTTATTATCACATTTGTTCATGGATTGTAAGGCCATCAAACTGACAAACATATTATAGTGCAGAAATGAGTTAATACTCTATGAGGAGAGAGAGAGATAGAGTAAGCTATTATATAGAGAAGGGATATGATTCAGAAAGGTAAGGAACAAAAGGGAAACATGTAGAAGTACGTCCAAGATGCAATGAAAAGTGGCTCAAAGAAGAGAGATTTCCCAATGAACCCTCAATCTGTGATATTCCTCAGCAACTAAAGGGTCATCAGAGGACAATTTAATGATATTCAGTGCAAAAACTGGTAGGTCTGAGAGCTGAAGATCTTCATATGAATTATCTTCTAAGTTAGCATTTGTGTATATTGTCCTTAGACAAGCTCAGAGATTGATAGTGTACCAATACATACATAATGGGATCTCATCAATACCCATGAATCAGTATTGCAGGGTAAGGTAGCAGACATGATCAGGAAAGGATGCATGAGACATTGATAGATAGAGAGGGAGGTGCAACAGTGAGGTAGCAAAAGCAGAACCCCGATCCACCTACAAAATACAGTATATGTACAGTGAGACTGGGACTGGGGAGTGATATTGGCTTAAATGAAATATACTGAGGTAATGAAGTGAAGTCAGATACTGGTCAGATCGTGTTTTCAGTTAGGCTGAGAGAGAGAAGCTAACTTTTTTGTTGACCTTGAAGATATGCCAGAGTTTTGTCAGATACAACTCATCTTTCAAAGTTCAGTTTCTTTCATTCTCTTCAGTATTTTGTACTTGAACACTCTTACCATTTACCCATTATATCCGGTAATGTTAGTATAACATTAAATAATTCTGAACATTTTCTATTCATGTAACACTTTATAATACTGATTATTCATGAATAGCACACACTGTTGTAATTTATTTTTATCAAAATCTTTGTTCACTCTTTTTGTAGCATCAGCTGTGACTGTAATTCTGTGACATAGCCAGCGAGGCACACCTTGGTAAATTAATTTGCACCACATTTTAACATCTCCGTGCATTTTAGTACTCACTTTCAACATTTATTGATATATAATACTACAAGAAGTTAACTCTTTTCGATGAAACTCAGGTGTCTCTTTCATTGGTTAATTTGGTTAATGTCTGTGGCCTTGTCTTTTCTGATAAGACTCAAGCTCTGCAGCTGCACTGTTTTTGACTCCCTGCTAGGTAAGGAAAGTATTTTTTTCTTTGTCTGTGAGTTGCTTAAACTTATAAAACTGCTTTCTGTTTTACCTGTTACATTTTGTTTTCTGTCTTAAGAAACCTGCTTGACCTGTTGTTTTGCTCTATGTGGCAGCTAGGCACTTAAATTACACAGGCTGCTCATCTCACATAGTTTTTTTCATTGGTTAATTTGTTTGATGAGTGAGTTATAGAGAATATTTGTGGCCTGGTCTTTTCTGATAAAACTCAAGGCCTGCAAAAACAATAACCCTGTTGTTGACTCCCTGCTGGTTATTTTTCACACCTAACCTCTCATCCCTTGATCTTCTTTTTACACTTGGTGATTTCTAAGCTACCCACCCTTACAGTAAATTGAGTTATAAGCTCCTTCCTTTCTAGACTGCTGTTTATACCTTGAATTATTTATTTGCCTTTCATTGTGCTTATTTAAAAAGTGCATTTTAATTCTCATTGTCTGGCCTACTGATTTACCTCCTCTGAATTCATTATCTAGCTAACTGTTGGATAAAGTAGCACATTTTTATAGTCTAGCAAGCTCTTTTCTGTGCTTTTACATAAAGAAGACAGAGGAGTTTCCATCTAGTAGCAGTGGGTTGTAGCCTGGTCTGTATAGGTTGGGAAAACACACTAGAATTTCCTGCATGTAGTTGTTTTATTGGTTCGAGGGCTAATTAATCAGATTATCATGTTTTTGTGCCTTTATAAGTTCTGCACAATTGAGTGGCTCTTGACTTTACAGTGCTTTTACATTGGGGACTGGGGTTATTCATCTAGTGGCAGCTATATGAGCTGAACGGCACAAGAAAGGGCTCAAAACAAATAAATTTTATTGGCCAGAGGGCTCAGTAGTCAGTTTTCTGTATTTCCAGCACTGGTATAAATTCAGCTTATTTGCACGGAGCTTCTTGTTGTGCCAGTTCCCTGTACAGATGCAAACATCTGGAAATATTACTTATTTTCATTATATTGTGAATGTTTACTGTGCTGTTTCTCATTGTTTGCACTTCTTTAAAGTTTGAAGTTGCATTTTCAAACTGATGAAAGGGTTGCTGTTCTGTACTGAAATACATTGTATCTAGTGTTTCATAGCTAATATTAGGCATTCATTTGTGGTTCCTTAAAACTTGTGCCCCAAACCAGTCATTTTACATTAACAAGGTCAAAGTCAGCACTTTAGTGGCATGAGACAGCTGATTTTACCTGTCTAAGCTGGGAATTGCTGCTGGTAAGCTCATTGTATGACTGGCTTTAAGGCACAGTGAGTATAAAACTTGCTTTGTTTTGTGTAATGCTGCTTTTTACACAGTGGTGGTTACTGGTGTCTTGTATACATGCAATCGCCAGAAGTTGAAATTTCCCTATAAAAACACCTTGGAACTATACCTCAGTGTTGCTTTACTCATAGGGCAACTAGTTTGCACTGTGAGCAGCATTTACTCATTTAGTTAGAACTATTTAGGTCTACCTTACCTTATTATAGCACCCAAGACTATTGCTGCTCAGACACCATCTGGTTTGGGCAGTAGCCAACATCGCTGCTTAGGTTAGCTGCAGACTACACCAAGTAAGCACCCTTCCCTTCTTTGGTTACAAAGACCCTCCACTCCTATCCTTTGCAAGTACACATTTGGTCCTGCAACCATGGATGGGTACTTTCCTGCTATCTCTGCATCCAGCTTGTTGGACATGGGTATCATGAGGCAATATAACAATTGATTTACATACACTGGCAGCTACAATGGCAACCACTTCATTCTCAAAAAGACAAACACAGTATGTGAGAGCTGTAGTTACAAACTGACACTGGAAGCCAGACTCTCAAATTGAGACACAAAAAGCTACAAACAGATTGTGAGTGACTCATACACATTAATCACTACACTCACAATGTACCACATCCATAGATAACATATGCAGAGGTGCTCACATTTACCTTATCCAAACTTCATAGGCCTCTTCGATGCAGTCCTCAGAAACTTTGCATGAACACAAATGAGACAATTCCCATCACAACACATAAAGCCACATCTCCTTGAGCCTTAACTAAGTCCATAAGGTGAAACATTCAACAACCCAATAGTCTGGTCATTGGAGACTTCATTGTGAGACACACTGATGTCCCTCTTACCATGCTGGATAAGGAGAAGGTTACAGTTAGTTGCCTGACAGGGATCAGGATCTGCCAGATCATGTAAGCACTCAGGCCACTTACCTCTGAATACCAGTATGACTCAATCACAGTCCATGTAGGTGTGAATAACTTGAAATGTACCTCCCTGATACATGACCTATCAGGGTCTCTGGAATTACTATTCAACTGTAGCCTCCAAACAGGTTTCATGCCTCATGAATGGAGAAAGGCAACAGTCATCCATCTGCACAAAGGTAGGCCATCTACAGACCCTGGAAACTACAGACCCATAAGTCTCACTAGTGTTATATGTAAAGCCATGGAAATAATTATTGTGGAGATGAATCACAGAGATATAGTAAATCTCCAGACACTGGACTCAGTTCAGTTTGGTTTTGTCATGGCAGATCATGCCTTTTCAACCTGGTGGACTTCTTTGAGAAGGACACCAAAACAATGGATGAGGGCAAAATCATTCACACTGTCTACCTTGACCTGGCCAAGGCATTTGACACAATATCCCACTCGCCATTGTTGGCAAACTCAAGAGGTTAGGTATAAACATATATGTCACCTGGTGAGTAGCCAACTGGCTCACAGACAAGACCCAGGAAGTTAGAATTGTGGAGTCCAACTCAGGGATCAGTCCTTGGACCACTTATTTTTGGCATTTACTTCTCTGAAGTCAAGGCCAGTGTCAATGGTCTGTGGCTGACTAAATTTGCAGATGATTGCAAATTAGGAGCTGTCCTTTAATCTCACACTGACACAAATATTCTCCAGGAGGGGCTGACACAGACAAACAACCGGTGTCAGAGCCATGGGCTAAAACTAAATGCCAACAAATGCATAATGGTATCCTTTGTGATGTCATCCATCCCTGGTAGCTATCATATTGACAACACATCCCTTAGAGTTGATCAAGTAGTCTGGGACTTGAGGACACACATATATAGTAATCTAACCTTTGACCATAATGTGTCTACAGTGGTGAAGAAATCATTCTGTGTTGGCAACTTATAAACAAAGGCATGGCATCTAAGTCCAAGGAAGTCATTGTTCCACTATATTTGGTATTCATCAGACCTGTCATTGAGTACAATGCCCCCTTTGGTATGTACCTAACCAGGCATATCCAACAACTGGAACATCTACAGAGCTCCCTCAGAAAAAGAATACAGGGTGTAAGTAAAATATCCTATGCAGACCGCCTCAAGACCCTATCCTTATATTCTGTCTCCTACAAGCTTTTGAGGGGAGATCTATGCCTGGCATACAAGGCATTGTCAGCCCCCACTCTGATGGGCCTCCTGGATATCCACAAAACAAACAGCACCAGATATACTTGTTCTGAAGACTTAAACCTTGCCTGTGATATAAATAGGACCTGCTGGAGAGATAGGTATATATCCCATAGACTACTGCATCTAAGGAACAGGTTCCCCTTCCATGTGAAGCAGAGTTCCTCATTAACTCATTTCAAATGTAACTTGGACAATTGGCTGAGAAGTCAGAAATTCATCCCTGTTCTAGCAACTATGTCTCTAATGGACGCAGGTAACCTGTAAATGGTTCATTTCCCAGGCTCATGCTTACACTTATCAAGGGTATCAAAACTTGTCAGAGATTTGGGATGTATGGCTAGGCTTAAAAAGGCCCTTGTGGTTGTTAGCCTAGTAAACACCTACGAACCTTGGACTATATAAGACATGACTGACCTATCAGAATATGTGTCACAGGCAGGTATTAGGGTAGCATTGAGCAAAATGTTACCATCTTCAAGTATGATGCCACAATACTAACAGAAAATTATCGACTTTAACAATTGGCTTAGCTATTTGATGTAATTTGAAAGAGGTCCAGTACTTGTCAGCCTGGGAGGACATGGTTGATAGGCCATGCTGCTTTTATGGAATGGTCTTCATTTGTCACCTCCAGGCTTTTGGATATTTGGCTAAAACTTTATTCACCCCTGTAATGCCTTTTTTAGGCATTGCCAAACACACAGACCTTCCAACATAACAAAGGCTGTAATTACATCATTATGGACTCTTTGGAATCCTGGAGGAGGTATGACATCACAACGCTGTGCCTTTGCTTTCTTTCATTCCTTTAACTTCCTCTCTTTTCTACAACTTCATCTGTCATGTAAACATCTGAAAACATTTCACTCCCCCTTCATCTACATGTTTTACAAGCTTTTATCTACTTTATGAAGTCAAACATGAAACATTCTTTGAGACTTTTTTAATTTTCCCCATCCTCATTTTACCCCTTTTTGTTAATCTATGGAACTCTGTTGACATTTCTCAAGTCTCCTGCATATCTAAATAATCCGTCTTCACCCTGTCTCTTTTTCTTTATGCTAGCTCTTTTTCTACACTTCCTTTTGCATTTGCAGTATTTTACTAGCTTTCTGATGTCCCTGCCTACACCATTGATTTTTTAACTCATTAATGCCCTTCCTTCTGTATAGACTGCCTCCTTGACCTCCATATCAGTACACATTGGCGGCTTTCATCTCCTTGCCTTCTTCTTTCCTAGCTACTACTGCCATATTTCTCTGTATGGTGCTGTCGGTGTTTATTCATTGGCTGTTTGCTACCTGTATTTTTCTCCAGTATTCCAACTTGTTGTTGAAACATTCCCATAGTTTAATATATTATACCTTGCTGTAGTCAAATGTTTTGGTTTTATTTAATTGCTCTTGACCCCCTCATCAATGAAGAGAAATATTACTTCTAGACCTCCCTCCATTTATGTATGTAGAATGCCCAGTTATTTGTATTACTTTGTACCTTCCTATACTAAATTAATGAAATTGTTTTGGTCTAGCAGCAACACTATTTCATTCCATTTCCTTAATATGAATATAAAAATGCAGCAGCCTATTTCTAGGACAGTAAAGTCTCCCATCATAACAAATTTCTTCTTCTTCCTGTCCTAAAACTGTATCCATTTCTTATGAGTTCAGCATCCTCTCTTTACCATCTAAACACTAAATATAATGCATCAAACCAGCAGCTGCAACTAATTTTCCTTGTAGTCTGAATCCTAGGCTGTTTACCTTTGAAGTCCTTTGATGATGCCTTGCCACCTGCTCTTCTGTCCAAAGTACTTTGCAATTTGTGGCCCACCTATTGCAGTCTACTACCCTTCTTCCATATCAGAGTTTATGTCCTGACAGCTGTGCTGTGATTTCCATTCCAATGTCTTTCATCATTTATCCTGACGTCTGTCACAGCTACTGTGAGAGCTTCCTCCCGTGTCAGGGTCTGAACATCCTCATTTTCTTCCCTGGATTGCACATATTACTCCGTGTGAAACCCGTCAGCCCTTCCTGACAGCCGTGTTTGCCTTGTTGTTTGACATTTTTCTACACTGTTCACATCACTTAACTTCTGACTCATACACTGCATCACAGTTTATGTTACACCTGTTTTTCCTCACTGACACTTCTGTCTTCCCTGTTAATGCCTGCCTATATCTTCCTGCCCATTGCTGTTTTTTTTTACCAAAGTCCTCCCGCTTGCCTGCCTTTTGTCTTCCTCTCATTCCATCTGTAATACCTTCCTTCTCAGTCTAATAGAATAATTATTAATAAACAAATGAATTCCAGATTTCCACAAAGTCTTGTCATCTGGAGTGATGAGAAATCTATAAGTGGCACCTAGCTTCTGTCTTTGCGCTTCCTCCAAACATTCACTAAATACTGAAAATCTAGGTCTGTCAGTCTATTCTGAGTTAGGATAACCTCTGAAAATACCATGGTATACTTCATCTCTTTGTATGGCCTGGCCATTTCCTGTACTTTTCTCTGACTGTGACTCTCCTACAATTCTAACTGCCAAGTCATAGATGCTTACATCAGTGACATAAGTACGCCTGCCATTCAGCAGAATCTTTCACACTTTCTGGTATTTCACATGTAATCTCATTCATTGACAGTTTTCACTGCCACTCTCCTGTGTTGATTTGACTTGTCTGCCCACCTGGCATTCCTAATATTTGAGTCTCCAGTCATCAGAACTCCTTCCTCCTTCTACTCTAAGCTTGTTAAATAAGCCAAACCTACTTCCTGTCTCCTTGCTACTTCTGTTCTTCTTTTGTGTATTACCCATCACCACTTGCTCCTTTTTCACCCTCTTCTCTGCGTCCCTCTCCTCTGTACTCCTCAGTGTTATATATGTTTGTCTCTTCCTAAACTTATGGTTCCAGTTCATTTGCTAATTCATTGTCTACTCTTCCTGCCTCATGTATGTTTCCCACTAAGTCTTTGTCTGTTCTTGCTATTTCCTCTCCTGTTCCACCTTTTGTCTCAATCTTCTTTATTATATCTCTGTTTTTACTCCTCCTGCTTCCACCTTCCCTGCACCATATCTGGTGCCCTGTGTAGGGACCCTTTTGTCCCCCCTGACCACTGGCACTACATCTATGCTGCTCCTGCAATCTCACTAGCTGTCTTCCTGCCTTCCCCTGCCCGGTACAAGCTTTAAGCTCCACAGACTTACTTTGCTGAATTGCATCCGCTAATACAAATTAAGTCCTCCTTCAGGCTATGGATGTAGTTCTAAAATGTATGCCCCTCGGCCTCACTGCCGCATCAGGCTTTTACAGCACTTCATCGTCATAGTCCCTGAATTCTACTGTAACCTGTTTTTATTATTTTAATTTTTCCTACCTATTTTAGGTCTTTAATTTGATTGTTTTGATATGACCTGTATATACTAACTTCTCTGCCTTTGCTTGTACCATCTATACAGTCTCTGTCCTTCTGCTGTGTCTGGCTTGCCCCTTTTGCTAATCTTACTCTAATCTCCTCTCTTATGTTTTCATTCAGGCTTTTAGGAATCAGACACATGAATTTAACTAAACTGAACTTATTATAAGTAGACTGTAAGATGGATATCAGGAATTATCCAAAAGATTGGAATGATTTTATTAGTGAGCACTACTAAAAAAGTTAAGTGGCTAATTTTAAATGCATGGTAGATTTTTCAAATAAATGCTAGATGAGGCAGTGTGCTCTGCTAATTTAATGGTTCAATAGTTTAATAAATATGTGTTTAATATAAAATAAGATTAATATAATATAATGTGCACAAATGTAGTGACATAGTTCCTCAGCATTTATTAATTCCTTATTAAATTAATAGCTCACTAGCAGGCATAGGTGCTCAGGGTAAGCAAAGTGTTTAACATATATGCGTTTTCATACTGCAGAGTTTTTTTTGTACTTGCCTCAAACTTGCTTTATTTAACTTTGTTGATGCTTTAGGGTTAACTGAACTTGCTGCATGTACAGACTTGCTTAACATTGTGTAGTTCAAATACGTCAGCAGTGGGTATTTGTATATGCTGCTTGTGAAAACTTGTTTAAAACGTGTTTAAATTTGTGAAGCTTACATTTGTTCACACACTGCACTCTTTATTTTACATGTGCTTATTTGTGAATACTGGTGTTTATTTACTGATGCTTAAGTTAAAGATTGCATTGCTGTTGTCAAGTTGTTACTCGTACATGCCAGCTTACAGTTGTGTTAAGTTAAGGATTACATTACTGTTAAAGAAACTTGTACAGACATGGTTACAGTGATATTTCAGATTGTTACAACACAGTGAATACTGCTGCTTCAGTACACTTTATGCAGCAAGGATGTGTCTCTAATGAACTGATCTGTACATGCTGGCATTATATTGTAGGGTTCTATAGCATAAAACAGCATTTCTTGTGAAAGACTAATCTGCATCTGGAATGGTTTAAAGCCTATTCCGCCATAGATCTGAAACTGACTTTATGCTCATAGAATTAACTTCAAAAGTAATCTTTTTTGTATGTAAGCTGCAGTTTGCATTCAAAGTTAATGCTTTTGTGTAGTGATTTGCCTAAACAAGCTACAAGCTATGTGTAGTGCAGAAACTCTTTCTTTCTTTCTTTCATACCAAAACCCGAATGAATTTATTTTTGGGTAGTGAAATAATGTAACTGATTCTCTATCAATTTGTTGTCTCAGTTAATCACTGTAAGGCAATTAAAACAGGTTAATTTGCATTGCAGCTTCTTCTTTAACAACCCATTGCCGAGTTTAAGGAAACTCAAAACCTATAACAAGTCCTGCTAAAGAACATCACTGTTAACTACTGTTTTTATGATATACAAAGCACAGTTTGTAAAAGGCAATTAATATTACAATTTAGTAACTGATAACAGAGCAGCTGGATGCTTAAGGCTTTAATACTGAATTGTATCAGCCTAAACTATTCTTCTGGGGAAAGAATTATCTAAACAAACTGATATTCTATATAAGTAAGATCCATTTATACAAATCTGCCATTCATAAGGTACACACTGTAATCTTAAAGCAAACGTGCTTACTGAATGTGTAAGTCCTAGCTGACAGATTGTAAATTTTGTCAAAAGTTATACATTTTGTCTCTCAAAAATCTGCACAAATTTTAGTTCATCTTAAACTTTATTTCTCTGATAGGCTTGCAAGATTGCCTCTTCCACCCAGTGTCAAATGGTCAAATGTTGTAAATTTCCCCATCTTTCTGCATACGATTATCTCTGTTCTGCTAGGTGGATTTGTAACCTGCAAAAAAAAAAAAAAAAAATATATATATATATATATATATATATATATATATATATATCTCAGTGCAGACAGTATATTAGACTGCCACTTGTTAAGCTGCTAAAACCACCTGTACCACTGAACTTTCAGGACACTTCCTTTGGTAGTGAACTACAGGTATGTTAAAGCCATTTTACTATAATACATATGGCTTTCTTGACTATTGAGTAGCTTATTCTAGCTTTAATATATGGCTTCTTTAGCCATGAGAACCTTTTTTAAAATTTCTCTGCTCCTCTGCCCTGTTGATTTATTCACATTATTTTTGCAAAACCAGTTGTACTGCTGTTTAAACCTTCCCTTACCTCTTTTGTTACTGACTATTTTTCTTCCCTTCCTCATTGCAATACCCTCCTCTTTCCACTAGCCTCACCAGTTCCTGACACTACCTTATTATGCAATAGCATTCACATATACCCTTTGCAATTTTATATCACCTTCCCTCCCCACTTATTCATCTCTGTTACCTCACTTAATTTACTCTTCTCTATTGTTCTTGTGATGTTCCCACTCTGGGCCAGTAATCAAGGAGCCTCAGTCCTCACCACTGACACTGGAGAGGGCCATTCACTTGGAATACAAATGCATATACTCAGTATTTTCAGATGCAGACCTCTCTGCAACAAGCACAGTTTCCCTTAAGAGCACACAGAGAACACACTCATCCCAGGGTCTGGGTTTCTGTCTCTTTCTCTGCCTCTCTCCAGGTCCCCAGTAAGGATCCCCACTGGTAGAGCTGCAGAGTTAAGTCCTCAGATAAGGGCCCAAGCCAAATCCTCCACCACTCTCTGTGTGAAACCAGTGCTTTGTATCCTTGCTCCAAGTAGCTTGCACACACACACACACACACACACACACACACACACACACACACACACACACACACACACACACACACACACACACATACACACACACACACACACACACACACACACACACACACACACACACACACACACACACACACACACACACACACACACACACACACACACACACACACACCTGGAAAAGACTAGCACAGATTTACCCACTGTGCCCCCTCCTGCCCAGTCTATAAGTTAGTTATCACTGCCACCAGGCACTACAAAATTAGCTACCTAAGGCTCTTGCCCTCTCCCCACTTTTAGGGTGGACTTGTATCTTTTGATTTTTATTTCCTAGCATAGTATCCAATTATACTGATTGAAATTAATATTAATACAAATGGTAATGTTGACCAAACAGCAAGGCTTGCAGGTGTGGCCAGAGTTATCACCAAATGAATATATACAAATAATCTCAAAGTTAAATATTTCTCTTAACAGATCAGCCACAATGAGAAGTTTAAATATATGTAATAATAAATAATAAAAAAATATGAAAATACTAAATATCTGTTTACAGTAAACATCAGAGTTTCAGACACAGGAAATAAAAATAACACAGATGGAAAGTTTCACACAGATACCAAAAAAAACAGTATTTAGCTAATCTCACTATCTATTCCTGATTAACTAAAAGAATTACTGTTCCCTAGTTAAGTTACTTACTACTGCAAGGCAAGGTGATGTGGGTGAGGGTCTTTCTAGTCAGGTTTCGAAAGAACAGACTGCCTCTGAGACTTCAGTCTCCACTAATATTAAAACAGTATTTCTGTACAGGATGACATCACATACATCTGGTCATCTGACTTCTGGTTCCCAAACTATTACCAACACCAGACGCTCCTGGGTTTTAGCACCTATGTGTTACCATACACACAGATAGACTTTTGCTCAAATCTGTTGCAGCTCCTGGAAGTCATAAAACCATAAAGCAATTCCCTTCTGCCTGCAGGAGCTAATAAACCATACTCTAGCACAGACATTGCATCTCTGGCTCCCTTCAAAACTGTGGGATAACATCTTTATGGAGTAACCCATAAAGTAATTTAATTTCAAGAATATTTTTCAAAACAAGGTGGATTAACCTCTTCTCTTCCAGTATATGCTATTACAATGTATACATTTAAACAGTTACAGTATTGCATGTACATTTCTTTTCTGTCCAGCAGGAAAAAAACTTTTGATACTTTTTAACACAATCAACTTTACAAATGCATTTTTAAATACACACGTCTGTAGAAATCCATTTGATACAAAAATGACATATAGTTCTTTACAAAATTTCAGCTAGCTGTGCTGGCATATGTTACGCATTGCTTGTTTATGAATTGTATTTAAGTTGATTGTTAGATGTGTTTTTGGTTCTGAGGAAGTTTCAGAGTAGGACTGAAAGCATTAAACCTTCTTATTTATTAAATGCTTTGGAATTTATTTGGCTTGCCTGTGTTATTGGTGTTGCTGCTCTACTACTACTGGTTTTTAAGTGTTCAGTTTGTGTCACTGTTGATTAATATGTTACACATCCACTGCCCTGCTTCTCCTGGCATAGCTGGCAGTACCGCCTATCATCACAGTTCTAATTTGACAATATATAACTTATTCTTCTTTTCCCCTTGTACAAAACCTGACAGTCTACACTTTTATTCTCCTTTCTCCCTTGTCCAATATTCTCTTCTTCTTTCTGAGCAAGTCCTTCTTCAATATTACTCTTCCTTTTATAATAATAACAGAAAACATAAATCCCATAAACCTTTTATTATACACCTCACTCATGTAATCATTCTCTTAATACTTCCTTTAATTCAAAATTGTATTCCTCCACATCACATTGTATTCTCCATTTCTCTGACCATACTCTGTGAAAATCTTAACCTTTCTCTGTTTCCATAATAAGGTGCCACCCTGCCTGGAATCTTTAGCAAGCCATTTCTACTCTCATCTATCCTGCCTTATCCTCTAACATCTTTTCCTTTTCATTCAACTAATGTATTACTTATTCATTATTATTATTATTATTATTATTATTAATTACTTATTAAATTAACTGTTTGTAGTCCTCTTTATCTCCCATGTTACCCTTGTGCATCTTCACATCTCTGTTGGTCATTTTGTGCCACCTTACTGTGTACTCTCACAGTTTTTTCACACTTACACACTACCAGCCACTCTACCTATACTCAGGCTACACCCTCCTTCATACCTACTCCTTCAAATTTATTTAATGTCCAAACTGTTCACCTTTTCATATACAAAACATCTAAACATTCAGTTCACTTTGACATAATCTGAAATCCCCAAAAGACTAATTTACTACAATTTTTTCAAAAGTTCCATGCCAATGCTAAAAGTAAATTCCACATTCCCTCTTTAAAGAATATGGCTATTGAGGTTATTATGCAGACCCAATTGCTTGGAGACACAACTTAAAATTTGATGTTCACATACCTGTCTTTTATTTTTTTCTCTGTGGCTCACCTGTTTTGACCAACATCGAAATCTATCTTAAATCCCAACTGGAGCAATACTATTATTGTAATAATACTAATTGCAATACTAATAATAAGATTTTTGCAACTAATCTGCCAGATAAAGCTCATTTTGTTCTGCATTACCTGCTCTCAACTGATTAGAACTCCTGCATCAGATAGCCCATGTGACACTTCTTCTAACGTATAAAATATTATATAACCCCTCTACCTGCCCTTATGTCTCCTCAGTACCCCATCACTATCTCAAATTGCTCTCTGTGCTCTCAAGACAAAAATCTGCTTGAAATCTATAAATAAACAAACAAACAAACAAAAAGGTAAACAGCAAAGTTTATACTCACACTGCATAGCCAAACTGTGGAACTCCATCCCACATTTAATCAGAACTATATCTAGCCACAATGGATTTAACTCCTCTTTCAAAGGCTTTCTCACTCATGACTATGTCCATAACCTCAACTGTATTATCTGTATTAACAAATATTTTGCATTCTTAGTAACCTAACCTCTTGTCAAAATATCTGTCTATTTATTCCTTTAAAAACCTTCCCTCTCCCCACTTTTATGGTGGACTTGTATCTTTTTATTTTTATTTCCTAGCATAGTAGACAAGACTTATAATACTTGTGTATATATTGATTGTCATATTTAATTGTCATTTTTTTATTTCTTTTTATTTCTACATCACTGGTGTTTCCTCATATTTTATTGTATCCTATGTATTCTACTATCAATTATATGTATGTCTGCTTTTTTAATTACATTTGTAATATTGTTTTATTTGCTCTTATTTAACTCTCTGGAGCTTTTCCCACAGGTCTCTGCTGAAAATGGGTGTTTATTACCCAGTTAGACTTTTCCGGTAAGCAAATGTCAATAAATAATAAATTATATTTAATTGTATTACACAGGTAAGGTTAAGCATAGCTAGAACATACAAAAGTTAAAAAAAATCCACATTTAGGTAACAGGTAACCAGGTTATATAAAAAGACATGACATTGTAAATGAAAAGCCAAGACATGAGAAAAGCATGGTATGGAAAGACAATAACATAATTTTTAATATATTAATAAAAAATGTTCATATAGGAAGTAGCAAACAACCCAAAAATGTTCTGTGCAGAGAACTGAATGGGGCAGCTGCTTGCTGCTTGTTGGTATACAAAAAACTGTCTCATCTTGTGAAATGTTCAACATGCCCATTTTAGTGAACTCATATTTCATGTATTCATCTCATTGCTTCAGCATGTCTCTAAAATAAACTGACAGTTCAGTATGTAGTTTAAGGGAACATTAACATTTGTGGAGCTCTCACATTTAAACTCCTTTTACAGCTGGTGGCTCTAGTTGCATAGAAATTTAATTGCAATTTGGTGTTTTCACCTTCTTCAGCTGCACATATTTTGTTTTGATTTTAAACTCTTAGATGATTATCAAAGCTATGGAAAGTTAAAGACATCAGACAATATTTATCATCATTGTGTACAACTCTGCAGGGCTGATACATGATAGAAACCATACATCAACATCAAAGGCAATAGGAAAACATTCAGAAAAGCTATATAATACATGCATATAATACTGTGTGCCTGTCAGTATCCAGCATAAGTGAAGACCTTCAGTAATATCCAAAATTCAAAATTTATTTAGCCCAGAGTAGTGCATAAATGAGGAAGAGTATTAGTGGACAACAGTTCTGGACAAACTACACCAAAAATTCAGTGGGCCCTGTAAATTGACATTGTGTCCAGCAGAACATGGCTGAACAGTGACATTCGTGTAGGTCACAGATTATTGATGTTGACTGTGTGTACATACAAAACTGCATTGGAACCTAAGCTGGGAAGGCTGACCAGTCCCAAACTGCATTGTATCCCACATACACAAACTGACGCTGTACAGCCTCTACCAATGGCAGCTACACCTTGACTAGATGAATTAATTTATGTGAGATATAAATACACCAAGTTCTGAAGTTATGGCCTTAGAGTAATTGTGATTTTCAAGACCACAGAGTGGAAAGCATTCCAGTATGCACCATTCCACTGTCTTGTACTATAAAAATGCAGAGTGCTATAGAAACAATAGACAACTCTTAGGGACAAAGCTCCATAATGAAAAGAATCATATGGATTACTATACCGGGTGGTACAGATTGTACTGTTACACAGCTTTGACGTAGATATCGATGAAGAAAGAATGGATCACTTGTGCTTATTTGCATATCTTTTACAATCTTTCACACCCTTACCCACACAGCGCAGTGTTCCTTTATGACCCTGATCAGATTTTTACAATGATGTCATATAACATGCTACAAGCTACTTCTCCCACTACACCCACTGCTTAGAGAAAAAAAAAAAACAAGCACATGTGTTCTCACTGTTGTAACACATGTACCTGCAAGCATGTTTGTTACCATTTATGTATGCCATTCCTGCAGTATCTTAAAATCTTGTATTACCTATTCCATCACTTGTAATAACAACTTACCTTCTTAATTGAATAAGTACAAGTGGCTTCCATCAGCAGAATGTGTTTCTGTTGTGTTGCTATGACCTACTTTAGCCTTCAGTTCAGCAACAAGAACAGAGTTCATTGAACACACAGAGCACAATACACATCCATGTACCAGCCGTACAACAGCAGAATTATTATGTTTGTAAAGCTTGCCACTATCATGGCTGTGTACGTTACATACCATGTGCAGCTCATTTATGGGGCTCTGCACTGATTTTGTGAATTCACTGGCCTGGCTCTTACATGTTTGTAATAGTGCATTTAAACTATTTCTGAGTTCAGGCTACAAGTGCATACCCAAAGTAAACAATAACTTCATGACCGCAAATGCTAAAAAAACTGTTTAAATCAGCATTGTAAGGGTAATATGTTTTTTTCCCTAAAGCTTAACTCATATTTGTATTTCAAAATATATGCCATAAAATACTATTCAGTAAAATTTCACAAGTTTCTGCATTTCAATAATGACATACCCTAAATATATAATATTTCCAGATTCATGCAATGCTATACATATTTACTTTCTAGGTTCTTGATTTTGAAAATTTTACAGAAATATAAAAATTGTGCCCACTTGCATATTTCAGCAAGTAAAAAACATACATTATGCAACACTTCAAAAATAATTGAGCATGTTTCCCTGATATCATCTGTGCTTTTACTTTTTAGAAAACAATCGCTTTTGATTTTTTAACTTTATTTTAAGTAAATACTTAAATATTACACATTTTCATAAAAAACTTACAAATAGACTTTAACATTTCTAACACTTTCTGATTTAATCAAATCAGCATTTTTTCCAGCTTACGATTTTTTTATTTATTTTTCATCTCCATTCACAATTACTTTACAATCCTCATCCACAGTGGCAGTAGTACTGAAATTGATATAAATGAAAGCAATAGAAATGGCAAGCACAAAACTGTCCAGCATTCTTTTCAGAATATAAAAGTGTATCAAGATACAGGCACAGGGAAGCACTCATGGGTGCAAATAACAGCTGCCCCAAAAAGGGAGAAGCAACATGTCAAAAGAAACAACTTCAGGTGAAATCAGACCTGGAGGAAGAAGAATTATTAAAAGGTAAATCTTTACAAGGCAGTTATGATTGTGACTTTAAAGTGATTAATTTATCTGAAAATGCTTTGGACTATGATGAGATTTGTGTATTAGGTAAAGGTTGGACTTTTGTGCCATCAGCTTGTGCAGATATTTGTGAAATGTTTTATCATTTAAGAGATTATGTAAGAAGGTGGAACCTAAAGTTTTTGTATACGGACAACAGTTAATTGATGTGTAATGAATTTCACAAGTAAAGTTGCATCCACCATTGAGGTCTGAATTAGAAGCATTTCAAAATTTTATGGAAAAACAACTTTGTACTTTATTAATGAATAAACCAGAAAAACAAATATATAATTTGACACAAAATGAAAGAAATGCTTTAAATAAGTTGAAAAAAGCTGAAAACATTGTGTTATTAAAAGCAGATAAAGGAAATTCTATTGTTGTGTTAAATATAAGTGTTTACATTCAAGATATGACTGTTATGTTACAAAATGAAAATTATTATAAGAAAGTTACTTATTAAAAGATCTTATAGGATTATAGATTCAATAATAGAGGAATGGTTATTTGAAACAAGTATAACCAGCGAAATAGTAGATTTTTTTTGGTAGTAAACAATCCTGTGGTCAGCAAAATGTTTGGTTTACCAAAAGTATTAAAACATTTATATAAACCGCCCTTGAGACCCATAGATGCTAGTAGAGGTAGTAAAACAGATATGTTGGCAATATATATATATATATATATATATATATATATATATATATATATATATATATATATAGATCAAAAGTTTAAAAAGGTGGTAGAACAGGGAAGTGCTTATATTAGAGACACTTTTGCTTTTGTAGATAAAATAAAGAAAATACAAGTGTGTGATAGTAGCGTATTAGCTACTATGGATGTAAAATATTTATATAGTGTGATATCAAATCAAATAGGTGCTGAATTTGTTCAAATAGAATTATTAAAAAGTAAAATGTATAGAGAGGAAGAAATTAGATTGATGTTTGAGATGTTAAATGCAAATTTGTCTTATAATTTTTTTTAGTTTAATGGATGCTTTAATCAGCAGATAAATGGTGTAGCGATGAGGGTGGAAATGGCCCCTAGCTATTCTAATTTATTTACGACAGCATGGGAAAGGTTATTCATAATGAACAATATAGCAATAACCCACGCCTGGGTGTGGGTAATGCTGGATTTACCCATGGTTGGTGTGGTTTGGTCATGAGGGTGAAGCCCGAGTGGCCAAACAAAGCCAACCGTGGGTAAATCCAGCATTACCCACACCCAGAAGTGGGTTATTGCTATTATACAATGACATTATTAAAGAAAAAAAATAATTACTTTTCTTAAATAATGGCATTGTATCATGCCTCCTTGCTGCCCTTCCGCAGCTGTCTGGTATTCTGCGGCAGTTCTGATGTACTGCGCATGCTTATGCCTACGTAGTACATCAGAGCTGTGGGCAAAAGCAACGGAGAAAGCAAGATCTCCATTGCTTTTTTCAAACTGTTTCGCTATGTTAAATGGGTTTAACATAGCGAGACAGCTTTAAAAAAAGCAACGGAGAATCTCCATTGCTTTTTTTAAAGCTGTCACGCCATGTTAAACTCGTTTAACATAGAGAGACAGTGTGAAGCAATGGAGATCTTGCGTTCTCCGTTGCTGTAAAAAAGGAGATATAGTAATGGAAAAAGTCCGGGCGACTGGACCTTTTTCCATTACTATAACTCTGATTTACAACATGCACGCTGACCAATCAGCGTGCACGTTTTTGAATATTAATGGGGGGGTCGTTGTATAATAGGCATTTTTTAAATGTTGTTTATTATGCTTGTTTTATTGATGACCTTTTCTTTATTTGTAAAGGTGGTGAAGAAGATTTAATATGTTTTTTTAATGAGATTAATGAAGCGTGTGATTATTTGAAGTTTACTTGGAATCATAGTACTACATTTGTTTTTTCAGATGTAGAAGTGTATAAGAAAGAAAATATGTTAAGTACTAAAATTTACAAAAAAAGAGATGCAGAACAATACATATTTAAATTATGCATATGAAGCATAATATAGTTAAAGGTCAGTTAAAAAGAACTAGTGATTTAATGGAGTGTGATAAGTTATTTATAGAAAAAAGTAAGATGTTATGTGATAAGTTATTAGTTAGGGGCTATCCAAAAAAGGTAATAGATGCTAAGATGAGGGAAACAGAAATGAATAGACAAGGAAATAAAAAAAGTAGTAGAATGTTAGTACCTGAAAAAAAAGAATTATGAAATAGGAATGGTAGTCCCATATTCAATAGATAGTCAGAAGATAAAGAAGTTGTTTGAAGAAAATTGGAAAATTTTGAGTAGTTCCCCGAGGTAAGAAAAATAGTGGGAGAAGCCCCTATTTTTATAAATAAAAGAAGAAAGAATTTTAAAAATATATTACAGGATAAAATAAAATATTTTATGACATGTAAGGAAAAAAATAATAAAATGTTTAAATTGCAATTGTTACAAACATATTTATAAAACTGCAGCAGAAATTTGTATTAATGATGTGAAGATAAAAGCTCAAAATGAAAATGTTTGTAGAAATAAATTTGTGGTGTATTTGTCTATCGGTTCTCATTGTCCTTTATATTATGTAGAAACAACTACTAGAGAGCTGTTTAAGAGAATTCAGGAGCATTTATATGCAGTATAAAGACGTGATAAAACTAATTCATGGGGAAAGCATTATAGTTTAAATGAATGTAAAGGGTCACCGAAGTTTGTAGTACTAGAAAAAATATGTAATTATGAAAATAAGTTAGAAGCAAAAAAGAGCTAAATTGGAAAGAATATTGTTGGATATTAAAACTGAATGCCAGTTGTTTTCCAGGTCTGAATGACAGGGAAATGTTTAAAATATATTTGAAAAGAAAAAGGGTAAAACATCGAAGTAACTTTGAACATGCTGAAGCAAAATGTATGAAGCTGATTGTAGCAATTATCTAACTGAAAGAAGTATTAATTAGTAAATTGAATAATTGTGTATTTAAGTAATTCGGTTTTTGTATAAAAGACAAGTGAAGAGAATGCTTATTTAGTCTGATTAAGTCTATTGTTAGATGAAAGCTCTTACTGGATAAGTTTATGCTGTACTGGTGTAATAAAGCTTTATGGTGATTTTACACTTTTTTGGATTCTTTGTTGCTGTGGTGGTGTTGGTGAAATCTGTTTGTGAAATATCTAGAATATCTCACTCTCCTCTCCTTTTTGGCACTTTTTCTTGTTTTCCAGTTTTACACTCTTTACCTGGGGTGCTATTAGTCTTCTTACCACACTTGTTTTCCTGCCTAGCTCCCCTTCATACCCTATATCCCACATGCAAACTTCCTAGGTGTTTTGTCCTCTTTTTTCCATATATCCTCTTCCACATTTCCACAGCCTCTGTGCCAGAGCATAATATTCATGCCTACCTCTCTGTCATGCATCTCCAGCATTTTCAGTCTATTCCCCCCCCTTCCTTCTATAATTGTTTCAGTGTGAGATTCCATCTGTGTAAGACTCTTAATATCTCATCTTATATCCCGTGCATTTTAATATCTATAATACAGTTTTGAGGACATTTAACCATCCAGCCCCCCCACTCTGCCACCCTTCTTCCTTTTCCCATCCTTTCCATATATCTTTCTTTGTGGGTTTCGCCACTTACCCTCTCCAAGTCAACATAAGTCATTCTGCTTTTGCCTTCTATCTGTTTTTCCCTTTTCTCTTTTCATTTCTTTTCTCTGATTTGCTTTTCCCGGGTTTCTTCTTCTCCAGCCATTTCTGTTTATCTCTTTCTCATTCTGTCTGGTGAACACTCACCATTCATTTTGTGTTCATTCAAAATCCTGTACTAACTGAAAATACCCAATGGAGCAAGCAAAGAAGGTCCTACAATGGCAGAAATGGATTAGGTGAAGCAGGTTTAATATGCAAGAAAGCTCTAAAATAATTGCTAGAAGGAAGATGGGGGGGGGTGCAGACTTTGGTTGACTGGAGCTAATTTCGGGGGGGGGGGCTGGTGAAGCTTAATCACTGGTCCCATTACAAAGCCTAACAGCTGAGGTTGTATTACAGATGGCACATTTCTCCTGCTAGGCAGGACAGGATGAAGAACAATAATAGGAGTGATAAATGCTGGTGATGCAGTCAGTTATGGCTGATAATGTACACATATTTTGTATAAATATATACAATATACAGTAATACACAGTAATCCAACTGATCTGGAGATGTGTGATACAAAAAACTAACAGGGCAGTCACAGAGGACTTCTGTCTCACTTAAGATTTTTAGATTTTTGGTCTCACAACTCATGTTAGTCCACAAGAGTAAGATGCACTAAATGTAGATCTTGGTTAGTACTACAAAATACTTTTATGCTTAGCACTGGAAGGTGAAGATAAAGCTCCCATCACAGATATTTCAGATCTTTTTCATTCAAAATCACAGTTGTATTTTATAAAGGATACTAATTCAATGACAAACCTCCCTCAAGTTTGGAAATAATTTATTCACAGCTATGGATAAGTGTCTTAACTCATGATGGTGGAAGTGCATTTAGTTACGGTCATAATTGTTTAATGCAAAAGTTGTTTGAACACTTATGCAGAGTTTGTATATAATCTTCATAGTTATGGTTGCTGTTTTCTGCTCTCTGTTATTGTGTTTGTTCTTGGTCTTTATTTTATAAATTAAATTAAAACAATCCTACATTAATTCCTGTAAGGGTATGAACACTTTCAGTCCTCCCACACTCATCTTATCTCCTTTTTCTTCCATTTTTCTGCTTGTTTTTTCCCTATGATATTGTCCCCTCTTCCTTCCTCCCATATGTCTTTTATCTTATCCCTTTGTTCATGTCATGTTGGAAAACAGTATTATGCCCTGTTAGGGCTGGGTAAAGTCTCCTCCAAAAATCACCACAAGGATATTTAAAAAATAACATTCCTTTATTATAACCAATGTCTGCAAAAAGAACTGAAATTACTGCAAACCAAGTCAACATATACATCTATCTTATAAACGGCCAGCATAAAAACACTCCAAGCAGATTAACCCTATATTAAATCACACTTTGTATCCTGTGTCCATAGAGTTTATTTACATTTTTTTTTCTGGTGAAGTTCTAATAGCAGGATGAAGTTACTTTATCAAAAAGAAAATGTTATAGAAATTTTAATTATGCTTTATGCTTTAAAAAGTTGCTAAATACATTTTAATGTTTCCTGATCCAGCTATACCGAATATAGTTCACAGGTCCAGTTCATAGCAGTTTTCACATGGCCAAAACTCATGTTAATGTTTTGCAGATACTGATATCTGGGATTTACACTTCGTCTGCAGTGCAGTGACCTCAGCGCCAATTTAATTGAGATTGGAGTACACAGGGTAGATCCCCCTGCAATGGAATATCAGACACTTACCCCTGAATGAAAAAAAATGCCAGTCACATTTTTCAGTTTGAAGTCAATATGATTTCATCAACTACTAACAACTTTATGCAAAGCCATCTGTAACTCACAAGCACGTAACTTTTTAAAAAATAACATGCAGCACAGAAGAAGAAGGACAACTGCATTAAACATTATGTAAAACCATAAGAATTAATGGTCATATCACTATTGACCGTTTCTATAGTCCTACAGGACATAAATCTAACTGTTATTTTTTTTGTTTTGTCTTTTTCATCTACTATCAGTAGCAATTCTCCCTGTATGTATTGTTAATCAGTCCAGCAGCAAATACTCAAAATACTCATCTTTATTAAATTTGCCTCTATCCAGTTATTTCCCCACTTCTCTGTACTGCAAAGCCTGTGTTTTGCTTTTTCATCATACATCAAAATCTCTGGTTTATGTATTTCTTACATTATCTTCCTTAAATCTTTTCCATTTTAGAGTATCCTTATGTTTCCATCACTTTGTCATGGATTTCTTCATGACAAACATCAATAGATAAGTGAGCTGTGTGAGCATATTCTACTTTCTTCTGCCTTTAGGAGAATCAGCAATAGAAATAGAGATATTTTTATGCCTTGACCACATCTCATCTGTTAGATCCTGTTCATAAGAGCAATATTTTAGAATGTCTTCATTCAAAAGATTGAGACTACATGGTCAACAGTGTGAAACACTGACTGATGAGTAGGGCAGGAAAACCATTTTTACAGAGATTGCGGTACATTGGAGATCTAGGAATTTGCCCTCCCCCCAATCTACTGCAATATCAGAGTTCATATATATAGTTAGCAGAAGTGTGCTGGGGGGGAGTTCCCTGTGCAAAAAAAGTTAATCACCTGCAACCCTTAAAAATGTGTTCCTATCTTCTTTTCTTCACTTCACATCTTTGAACCTGAGGGTTTGCTGCTGCAAATGTTGCAGCCATTTAGGAGTATAAATACTTATAGAGGCACTGCCATCCAAATTTAGTGTAATAACTTGTCTGACAATAGTTTTTCTATAGTGACAGTGGAAGGGCGGGTTATCAAACTCCCTCATACATGCATTTGTTTTTTCATTCTTCTCAATAACACCTCTCAGCAACATCAGGTATGTGTAATCAGTTATCTTTTTTTCTGTAGGATCCTCATCACTGGCTTCCAATATCATATTTACCTGGCGTTGCTGCCCCCCCCCCCCAGGATGAATGAGCCAACAATGGCTACTCACTGAGATAACCCCCCCCCCCATAGCCCCTCCACCGCCAGTGCTGCTGATCAAAGATGTGTCACCTGATGTACAGTAAGAGCTGGATCCTTCTGTGTGACAGGACAGCTTTGGAGGATGATGACAACTTTTGATCATTAAAATATGAAAATGGCCTTTAAAATATAGCAGGTCAAAACATGCTTAAAAAAAAAAACAAAAGTAAACCAATCACAGAAAAAAAACACACATTTTCTTTTTACAATTGGGAAAAATAGTATCCTAAACAGAAAGAGTGACACTCAGGAAAAGATTTTTTGTAAGGTAATGTCTCTGTCTGGGGTTAAGAGGAGGGGCAGGCTTCAGGTTAGGATTAGATCATATGAGGATGTGAGAAAGGGATCTCAACTTTCTCATTTGTGATAACACAAACCCAACTATATCCCTAAGAGAAACACTAAACAAGACAGGTAAAGACTCAAACACAGCACATACACACTATAACATGCATATACTATAAAAAATCTGTCACATAACCAAAACCTTAGCTCTGACCAGTGGGGGCTGGTGACTTCAAATCAAGGGGGGGCTGCAGAAGACAGCTGAATGGGTGAGGCCAATGGGAAGGGGTGTGGCTAACTAAAAGGAGTGGAGCTATGGTGCAGTGGGATCAATGCTGGACATGAATTTACATGAAATAAATGCTCAAGTCACTATGGCACATGCTAAATACTCTACACAGCACACATTGTTCCATGTATTTTGTATATACAGGTTGGTTTGAAGACTTACCTCTGTGGTATGTTGCAAACAGTACTTTGTACTCTGTTTCTGCACCTGATGAGAAGCTGTGGTCTGGCCTGGAACACATCAGGTCATACTGGACCCCCCCCCCCTTTTTTTCATGGAGGCTCAAAAGGGACAGTTTTAAAGTTTGCCAAGCAAACACTATTCACATGACCCCACCTGGTTCCAAATAAGTGCTTGTAGTCTTCTCTTTTGGCTATCTGTGGTGGTGGTGCTGCGGTAGCGTTGTCGCCTCACAGTAAGACATTGTCCCGTTCAATTCTCAGCTAGAGAGTCTTCTGTGTGGAGATATGCGTGAATGGGCATACCTTCGTTGAAGGTTGTGCATCAGAGCTGGCAACTCGGCACGTAAAAATCTACTGCCAATCATTAGCGGACCTGAGTTCCGCTGTGGCGATCCCTTAAATGGGAAAAAGCCAAAAGACACAACAAGTCTTCTCTTTTGGCTGTTCCCATTAGGGGTTGCCACAGAGGATGTTTCCAATTTCTTCCTGTCCTCTGCATCTTGCTTGGTCACATCAACCACTGGCATGTTCTCTCTCACCACATCCATAAACCTTATCTTAGGCCTTCCTCTTTTTCTATTACCTGGCAGCTTCATCCTTATCATACTTTTCCCAATATACCCAGTATCCCTTTCTCAGCACATGTCCAAACCAACCTAATCTTGCCTCACTGGCATACAAATACTGTGGATGACTTTCAAGATGATATCACTTAATTGGCCCAACATCATCTAAAATGGCTCATATTCCTTGTTATGCCAGCATTACTGGGACTAGCTTAATATTCAGTGCTAACCAGTACAGATGGGGTTAAGCATTGATAAAACAGTTTACAATTATCCTTGATAAAGAAGCTGTTTCTTGCAGAACTGAGAAGGCAGTGCAAAAGGAGCAGGCTGAAGAGAGGGTACATAAAACAACTAGAGAGCCTCACAAAGAGGATCCTAGGCCTTAAACACTTGTCCTATATGGACAGACTCAAAAAACTCCAACTATTCTGTCTCTGCCCTGTGACTTGTGCCATTGCTGAAAAGAGCCCAAGA
Source organism: Protopterus annectens (assembly GCF_019279795.1). Taxonomy (NCBI): domain Eukaryota; kingdom Metazoa; phylum Chordata; order Ceratodontiformes; family Protopteridae; genus Protopterus; species Protopterus annectens. The sequence continues at coordinate 478,784,621 of NC_056750.1, forward strand.
AACACCAGTACACTGTCTTCTTAATAAATAAACAAAATTAATTAATTAGCATCTGGGAAAGAACCCTTTTGTTGTCATTTGTTATTGACTTGCCCTGGGACATCCCCAATGTCAACTACATTCTCTGTGCAGATGATGTAATTCTAATAAATGCTACTAGTTTCCCTAAACTACTATAAAAATATCTTCAGAAAGACTTTAAGCTTGATAATATAACTGGATTACTAACATCAAATTTACCAACAACTCTTTAAACAAAATTACTGTTATGACATTTGGTACTGTACCCAACGACCCTTCTAACAAACCCTACTAGAAATCCTTTACATTTACTCATTTCAAACATAACATGGCATGGCCTCTTATGACAAGTCACAATCATTCCTTTACAAAAACACACAGAACACGATACATAGAAGATAGAACAAGCTAGCTACACATGGAATTTAAAAATGTTCTCTATACTCACTTGTATATTTGTAAAAACAGACAAGTGAAGTTTAGGAGGCTCTACAACAACATAAGTTTAATATGAGAGAGTAACTTGACTTGAACCATCACAGGAATGGAATCTGACTACAGAACAGTTACAACAGCAATTATTAAAGCAATACTAAAGAACTTTATTATTGTCAAATGCAGACAGGCAAGATAGTGTTTCAATAATTTAATGCTAAATTGATCAAAAATATAAGTTGGTCACAAAAAAGGCCTCAAATAAGCATGACACTTTTAATGTGGTGAAATCCTACAGAGAGCTGCATAGGACTGTAAATAATAATCCTGGGGAATACATAGCATACTTTAAGGTAGTACATGACTAGGCATATTCATTCTTAAGTGAGAACACTACAAAAGCAATCAATACTTCAAAAGCTCACGTTGTTAAAACCAGGCATGTTCTACAGTTCTAGGTAATATATCAGTTCAGTCGTTCATTCTCATGATACCTGCTTTATCCAGTTCTGATTGCCAAGAGGAGGGAGATGGAACCTATTCTGGCACTCAGTAGGTGTAAAACATACATAATGTATCCTAAACAGGATGCTAGTCCATTACTGCACATACTCATTGTTAGCATGAATTAATTTCATACAATTTCTTTACTCCATAATGAAGTATATAGTGCTTCTGGGCTGCTATTTATTTTATTTTTTTAACAATTCTTGGCTACATATAATTCAGAGAAAATCTGTCTATAATATGTGTAGGCTGAAGACATAAACCTATAAGAGTTTGTGTATGCTCAACCCTTGTGAAGATAGCAAAATATCACCCACCATAATATAATGGGGCATCAGGAATTCTTCTTCCAAACCATCGGGCAGAAGCTTAGACTACTACAACAAACAAAACTAGAATTCCTGGTGTAGGTCTTCTATGTCCGGAAGGAGGGTAAGGAACCCATAGTAGTAGAAAAGCAGCTATCAAAAAGGAAAAGCAGAAATTTAAATAAGAGATACCCATTAACTGGACACTTAAGAATGCCACCAAACGGGAATAATGATTCCAACTTGAGATTTGTGTGCGACATAAACATGAAATGAATGAAGTGGATATAAGGTAGGGATAAATGGAGCTGAAATATGTTGAAAAATTGTGTACAAAACTATAAATTAAGTATCTGTGCTAAGTAATACAAACACAAAGCATATTCTGCATTTCAGAAGGGTGACAATGTAGGTCTTTCATTCATTTCTAGTACATACTTTATATTTTTCATTTCAGGAGAGCCCATGCTTATCCCAGCTGTCAACAGGCAAAAGGCAGAGGTCTAATCTTGGACAGGACACACATCTATCATTGAATGCCCATGAGTGTATGTGTGAGTGCACACACACACACACACACACACACACACACACACACACACACACACACACACACACACACACACACACACACACACACACACACACACACACACACATCTACAAGCAGACATATAAATTTATCATCATAGAACTACTTTTACCTTTAAGGTATGCTTGTTTTACAAAGCTTAACCTGAAGAGCTCAGTATGAGACTATTTGGCCAGAGTACAGCTTATTACATTTAAAAAGTTTTGAGAAATCAGCTGGTATGCATTGCAAGTAACATCACTGGCACTTAGCTGATAATTAATAATGGTAGTGGCTTAATTTCTCAAAAATACAAGTAAAATGTCAAAACTTCTCTTAGCAGTTGTCTAGTCAGTTAATACAGTTAGGAAATGAGGCATTAACAATGACTACACACTGGACTAATCCCTCCACTGTACTTGTTATCCTGCACCTCCTGCACTGTCACTCTTATTCACAGTATCACTCAGTCTGATGGTTGCCAATCCAGAGCTTAATACCTGCTTGCTACTGATTTTTCTAGTTACTCTTTCCTGTCCCTCTGTCAAAATCTAGTAGTTTACGAAAAAGGAGAAACTGCTGCTGTTTTACCAGGTCCACAAACAAGAGAATGGTTCAAGTAAATTACTGTTTGCAACAAAAAAGCCACACTTTTCTAATACATCAATCAAGTCAAGAGATCATCACTTATAAAGTAGCTGTTATGGTTGCTTAACTTGCTTGCTAGCAAGTTCATATTTATCTTTATGACAAATAATTTACTTATGGAAAAGTTTTGAGACATCAAATAGTTCACTTGACTTACACACTATACAGTCTGAGTCAGTATAAATGTTGAATTCAGTTTCTTAGACTAAGATGAGTTAAGTTACACTGCAGTTACAGAACAGAGACATGATAAACTCTTAGCCAAATAAATTAACCATTCAGCATGTTTTTAAAATTAATTGTATGGGCTTCTTGTCACTGTTCATTAGTCTGTCTCTGATGGCATTGGCAGCATAACAGTATGTTGCAGCTTTTATTTTAAAGCTTTACCTTTAAAGCAAAGCACTTATCATTCTAATTTCCCCACTTTTTTCTCTGACTATTCCAGGACATGGGTGTAGGCTCAGACACGCTTACCTCAAAAAAATGAAGAAATGAGCGATTGGATTGAGTTGTCCTGTTTCTGTCACTCAGTCATGACTGTAGGCACTTTTTTTTCCTCACAACTGTAGGCTTTTTTTTTTTTTTTTAAGTAGCTGGCTGCTGGTCAAACAACAATGACTCGGGAATCCACTCCAGAATCTTTCCTTTCCTGGGCAGTGTGGCACTATAGTGTACCCGCATACGTATGGTAGCTTAGTTAGCTACAACAAGAGCAAAAGAAAGGTAAATGTACCTGTCTCATCCTGCACTGCCTCATAATACTAATTGTTTCTCGCTCTCTTTTTCAGAAAGAGAGTGAGAACCAATCAGTAGTCACCCTGCTATTCACATCACGTACGTGACTGCGGACGTGGCAGTCCACCCCCTTCCACTTTACTGTGATGATTTCTGGGCGGGTCTATATTACAAAAGCGAAAAGCCCAATGCATAAATACCAAAACATTGACCCCTGTACCTCGAACTGTGAAAATCCCAAATGCACTAAACAGCGAAAAAAAAATCAAACTGTCATAGTCAGCCAACCCCACCACTAGCTATATACTACCTACCCAAATAAAATAAATAAACCACATACATACACTAACCAAACCCTACTTCTAACTTAAAGTAAAGCACAAAACCCTACTTTAACCTTACACTAAACCCCACATACACAACAAACTATGCACTATCCTTAACCCCTCCCTAACCCTAAGGTCCGTAACTACAGACAAACACCCAAAAAACAAATAATCCACATACATACATTTAACAAAACCCTAGCTCCAGCACTACTAAACCCACATACAAAACTATCTATGCACTATCCTTAACCGCTCCCTAACCCTAAGGTCCCTAACTACCGCACACTTCCCCTATGAAAATATGCACAAACAAAATAAATAACCTACATACATACATTTAACAAAACCCTACCTCTAACCCTACACTAAATCTAACACACATTACTTATCTAAGCACTTACCTTAACCTGCACCCCATCCTAAACTCCGTAACTATCCAACACTTACCTTATGCAGCTAATCCACAGACGGGCCAACCATGGAAATTCCATAGTTCCATTTTCGCGGTTTTCGACTTTCGCTCTAAGTCCATTTCACTCTATATGGTTCGACGTTTACGTATTCACGTAAACATCTTTTCGCTTTCCTAATATAGACCCATTCTGGGCATCACACACTGATGCAGACCTCCACATGGTCTCAACTGCCTTTACAGCAGTCTGAGACAGTCCAGCAGGCAGCAAATAAAAAACAAAAAAGCCCGGAACTCACCGAGCAATGAGCATGTGCAGTTCGAGTTCTGGGACTTTACGAGTCAGTCAGACTCATTTTTGTAACAATCTAGTTAGTTTTCTTCATTTATAAAATATTTTATTTTAGAAGTTGTGCTTTTCTTTTTCTTCACACAACTGGGGGGGCTGCAGTCCTGCAGTCAGATGCCACAAGCCACCACTGGCTCTGACACTAATTCAGATAAACTTAAATTGAAACCAGAAAAGTCAGACACACAGTCACACATATATGCAAACATACACACACACACACACACACACACCCACACACACATATAGCTAGATATATCTACAACAATAATGTGTGTGTGTGTGTGTGTGTGTGTGTGTGTGTGTGTGTGTGTATGTATATATATATATATATATATATATATATATATATATATATATATATATATATATATATATGTATATTATTTTATGGGAAGACAGGCCTCAACAATATACCTGTCTATACCTCCACCATCCTGACTAAGATAGATAGATATGAGGTGTATGTTAAGGGGATGATTGTAGTGGATGTCCTCACAAGCAAGTCCATCAGCATTAGTGTGCACCAATGCTTCTTCTGATTTCATTGGTCGGAATGTCACTGAAGACTACAGACTGTGGTCATAAATGTGACAGTACTATCCCATACTGTGTGCACTTAATGTAATGCAGTGCACAGCTGCTCACATTGACATTAGTTTGTGTTTCACTGACAGCATCCTGTGCACTTTGAATATGTCATCCATTTGACTGTGTGTTGCCAGAGTTTTTAGATATGGACCTAGGTTTAGAATTTGGGAGGGGGGCATTTTTAGCATAAAGAATTGAACTGAAACACCCAGCAAAAAAAAAACAACTCACAGGTAGAGCAATGCTAAAGTGAGTCAATGATGTTTTCAGCACGATTATTATACCTGGACGCAGGTTGATGAGGTGAGCATAGCTAGCAAAACCAGAGAGTTGTCAGCAAGATTAATAACAATGATGCGGTCATTGGCAAGTTTAAGAAACTCAAGGGGTGCAGCAGAGTGAAAGAACCTCACACACCAGCTACTGAATCATGAATAATTGACCAATGAAGGTCCATACAGATCTTAGGAAGTCAGGTGATTCTCAGAAGGTGTAAGAGAAGTGAGGTAAGATATTGAGTAGGAACAAATAATGTCTGGGATCTCAAAAGATACAGTCTAGTACCTTCCTTGGACTAACCAATGTTAGTAGTCATCAAAATAAATAATAATGTCAGGGGCCTAACAGAAAAAAAAAATGATAAGAATAGGGGGTCCCTTTTTTGACTGTCATTCTAAATGAGAATTTCATGCATGTATATATATATTTTTCGGGAGCATGTCAACCTGTCTAATGTGATTTCAGTGACTGCAAAGAAACCGCAGCCAGTTTGCTGAAATTGCCTGTGATAAAAATGGAGACTGACATTTTGTCCTCTGTTTTGCTTACTCTGAATAGGTATATATAATTCTGGAGGGTGTGAGGGTGTGGGTGATGTCCACCACATGGGGTATGATGGGGGGGCTTGGCCTTAACAAAAAAAAAGTTGTTTCAGTGTTTACTGAAGGTCGTTTTGGCAAACTGTTTTCAGTTTGTTTGTGTTCATCGGAACCGCCTATGATAGAAAGATATGAATCCACATTTATCAAGCACAGGTAGAAGACACAATAAGAGTAGAGAGTTTGTTTGGTGTTCTTCATGTCATTGTTTAGTTGTTCATCAAACTTGCTGACTGCAGAAAACAGGGGTTGTGTTCTTTTGTTTTCACAAGGCTTTTAACAAATAATTATGTATAAGAACAGCTGCTTAGGATAGTGTTTTGTTCTTTTCACAAGATTTCAACAAACAGAGATATATATATATATATATATATATATATATATATATATATATATATATATATACATATATATATATATATATATATATATATATATACATATATATATATATATATATATATATATATATATATATATATATATATATATATATATATATATATATTTATATGCGATAACCTTTTATGACTAGTATTTAGCCAGTTTCATAACACTTTTGTCAAATACAAAATGCATACTATCCCCATTTCTGAGTGGAAAGTTTTCCTTAAAGATGGTGTGCTCAGTGTATACAGTGTGATACTGCTTAAAGCTGGCGATGTTTACATTATCACTCTTCCATAACCACGGCTGTCTTGTACAGTTTGTGGCAGAACATTGCATATGGACACTTATGTTACTGAGTCACTGCATCGATACCTGTAGTCCTAGCTGTAGCTTGTACATAATATATACCACATGATTTTATATGTTACTACATGATTGGTTGCTGGCTGCCACCTGCTGTTCATACCCATTTAGTCAGCAGTGACAGAGCAGGGTTGTATCTCTGTTTTCTTGCATGCTTTTCTGTATGACTACATTTTTCAGTGCATACCTGTGCTGCACTAGATTTACCAGGAAGTACTTCTATCATATGTAATGTACAGCATGGTTATTTACTTGTATCCTACTGTTTGTTCTGACTCATATTTTCCCACATATGCAGGGAATCAAGTACATTGCATTCTTGCCTTTGCTTTTATTTGTGTTAACACAAACTACACGCAGTGCTGAGATTACAGCCTAATTCAATCATTGAAAAGACAGCAGAGTGGCTGAATGATAAGATCTGTGCCTCACAACTCCAGGATCTAGGGTTCAATCCTGGTTTATAGACATTGAGTAGAGTTTTGCGTACTGTTCTGATATCTGCATGTTGGTTTGTTGGGTACTTAGTATTCTTTCCACATCTCAAAACATGTTGATTGACTGACTACATGAAATATATATATATATATATATATATATATATATATATATATATATATATATATATATATCTTGCATTTAAACTTTACCTTATGGCCAGGGCTATGATTATGAAGGGCTCAAAAGCACTGAATCACTAACTAGGTTAATAAGTAAATAATTAAAACAAATCAACAGCATATTCACTCTGTACTGTTTACATGTCAGACCTACAGGAGGTATCTGAATGGACCTTGGAATATGTCTAAATAACTACACTGGATAATTTCCTAAGAATGTATATACTTCAGATGTGCACTCACACTTTCTTTACACTTCACTACCACAAAGTTATATTGCTATATGCAGTTTTCATGCTAACATTTTAATATACAAAGCTTATTCACTATTTCATTCGTTTAAAACATATTATTGTATGTGCATTATATGCAGGGCAATTTTACATGACTTAAGATATTTTATACATTTCTTAATGTTTACTAAGTAAAATTACTGCAACTATATTTTGCAACCACTGGATTGAATTAGAGACTAAGAGTGAACAAAGCAGCTTTGGATGCAACCCGCATCATATGTGGGATGAGTGTCTATTTCCTGTTAATCAGGAATGCATCATGTATTAGGAAATTGCTTTTTTTTTTTTTTACAAAAAATGGGCTACAAGATGTGCAGACTAAAACTAAAGATTAAATATTAATAAGGAATTACTGTAGCCTTTATGAACATGGTATTTTTATTACTGCAGTCATCGGTGCTTCATCGCTACAGCTGCTTTTGTTGTGATGGTCAGCAGTAAGCCGCTGCCAACACAGTGCTCCTGGGTCTAATGATCGTTCATGTTAGGACATTACTGTGCCACTTCGGAGCCTTCCGTGCATCCTGTGATAGCTTTGTGTTTATTTTATATATTTACTTTTTTCATTTCCAAATGGGGGAGGGGTGAGATATGCTGCTGATAGCACAGCTGTGTGAACTGCTGAATCTGCTGAAAAGAAAAAGAGAAATTAAACTGGTAATAAAGATAGTAATATAATCCAAGTTAAGGGGAGGCAGTGCAGTCAACATGCAGACACTGTAAATAATTGTAGAAAGAATAGTTTCTAAAAATACCAACATTTGTAAAAGCTATATATATATATATATATATATATATATATATATATATATATATATATATATATATATATATATATATATATACACACACACACACACACACACACACACACACACTATATATATATATATATATATATATATATATATATATATATATATATATATATAATGAGTTACATTATAAAAGATGGAACTTCTGAAATAGATATAAGAAATCCTATTTGCCTGAGGTCTTATGATGTGAATAATTAAAAATTTCTTAAGAAATTTGATGAAAAGCTCAAAAACCTTAAGCTCCACAAAACGTGCTTCTCCATTATTAAATAAATGGCAGTATAAGTGCATTATTTTTATTATCACAGACATGGTTTTAGAAAGCTGAGTTTTGAATGAACTTTTCAGAATAGACTAACCCTTTCAGAGAAGTAAAGAAATACTGGTAAAAAGAGATTAAATTATCTTGTACTTGTGAACTGTTATAAACCAGATTTTGGAAAAGTATTCTAAATAGTGACATAGTGAGAATGACTAATGAACTCGATATCGGAATGTGATTAATTTACATGGATTCTGTCTGTTGTGACAGTTTTAAAGCACTGAACTACTGCATGGTTGTTGTATCTTTCGGCTTATCCCGGTTAAGGGTCGCCACAGCGGAACTCCGGTCTGCTAATGTTTAGTAGTGGATTTTTACGTGCCCAGTTACCAGCCCTGACGCACAGCCTTCAACGAAGGCATGCCCATGCACGTATGCCTCCACACAGAAGATGCTCTAGCTGAGAATCGAACGAATGGTACATTCCTGTACTAGCTAAGCTCTTACTTCAGGGCTTCATCCTTGATCTAAAATTCACAAAAGGGACTATAGAAAAACGTTCAGGTTTTGAGCGAGTTGCTGCCTGGAGAAATATGATTAATGATTTTCAAGATAAATAATAAGTGGTGTTTTAGAGTCAGGTTGTACAGTGGAATACTAAACTTAAGTTGAAATATCACTGCACCTGTATTGTGTAAGCTAGAATAAAAACAGACAAGTAGACAGGAAATAACAAAACTGCCATGACAGATGCAGTACACAAACCAAACTGCAGATTAGGAGCAATATAATAAAAATTTAAAAAAGTATGAAAACAAAGAAAACAGCAAGATATGGACCCATATCAGTTACAACCAACAAAGGCAGGATGAACTACAAGGCTAGCAAAGCTTCTTATGCAGACAATATTAGGACACGATACATTTTTGTTATAATTCATAATGGACAAAATGGGGATACATACTTGGTCCCGTTGCAGCTCTAACCTGCAAATGTTTCTTTGTGAAAAAGTTTATTATCCATGCATCAGTAATGTGGAAGAACTGTGTAGGTAAATAGACAACAATGAACAACAATGACCACTACAATGTAACCCATGCAAACACTAGCTGTTAATGTTTCTCTTTAACATACTTTGGTAACGGCATTGCAGCTGGAACATGAAAACATGCAGTGAGTCATATGACTGATAAGTAGAGAGGGCTGTGTTCTTACTAAAACAGTCTGTTTTTCTAATATGCTATGATGACTATCCATTTCTAGATCCCTTTAACTATTTCATTTTTTGACTTATCTCAACTAACTCTTCTGGGTGACAATAATCTTGGAATTCCTATTCAAGCTGTTTTTTATTAGAGAAGTAACTGCACCAGTACTTAAAACTGTAACCAGATAATCTGCTTATTTTGTCTTAAAATGTATTTATTTCCTATTTGGTAATTGAGTAGATGGACTGATCAGAAGACCATTTACAGTCAAGACTTGGGTCACAGGGGCAAGACAGCACATTAACTATAGATACTACAAGTGAAACACGAATGTCGACATGACACATATAACATTAACAATAGATGTTACATAAGAAAGAATATGGATGGCATAAACATTTATATAACAGTACAGCTCTTTCTAGTGATATGAGTGATGTCTAAACTGTTTGTTTAACTTTTGATGCTGGAATTCTAAATCCTTACAAGGATGACCCTTATTTGAGTTCAGCAGAAAGTGCAGACGACAGGGATGTTTACAAGGCTGTGTTAGGATATAATTCATTTCTTTTGCTGCTCATTGCTAGGAGATAATGAGTTTCTTTTGCTGATCATTGCTAAATGACGTATCTATCGGTCCATTTATCTATCTGCATATCTATATATGGATGTAGGACAAGCGGTCGAATGACCACTATGTCGATGACCACAGTATTGATGTATTTACATCAAAAACATATAATGTTGATACTTTCTTTGCATGCCATAGGAATTACCCTGGAGTGGGCTAAACCAAAAGCAAGAGTTTCTGTAAGGAAAAAATCCCCTGTACTCGTTATGTGGGAGATTGCAGCAACACACTTCCTGTTAATTATATATACTAACTTCGAGATCACACAACACCTGTCAACCATCTGTTTTAGTTCAGCAGATGGTGTCAACGAAACAGATGTCAAATTTGTAATCATAGTACACACAGACACACACACACACACACACACACATATATACATATATATATATATATATATATATATATATATATATATATATATATATATATATACACATATATGGATCCATGTTACATCGACGAAAAGCCACATCCCTGACAACTGAATCACCGAGATGAGATCGCCGACACCACACATCCCCGACAAAGGTAAGTGTATGTATTATGGAACGGAACCTATTCCTGTGTCTGTAATACACTTAAAAAAAAAACAGATACCTGTATAGCAGGGGACAAGCCCCCCTGCACCCCCCCATGTGGGGGGCTGTGCCACCCACACCCCCCTACTTAAATATACCAACTCTGAGATCGCACCACATTGCAGAAATGGGAATACATCCCATTCCGCACTACTCACCATTGTCGGGGATGTGCAGTGTCGGCGATCTCGTCTTGGTGATCCGGTCATTGGGATGTGGATTTTCGTCGATCTAATAGGAACCCATATATACATATATATATATATATATATATATATATATATATATATATATATGGTCAGGACCATTTGATCGAGTTTTTGAAAACTAAGCTTTTGAATGGAGATAACGGTACAGTGCGCATCAGGACATTTACCCTTTTCTTCACTGTAGTGTGATCTTGGACTTGGTATATATGATTTGCAGGGGGTATGGGGGTTGAAGAGGGGCTTTCCCCCTGCAAAAAATGTAAAAAAGGTAGATTTTAGTATTTTTGTGGGGTTTTTTTTTTTTTTGAAGTTTGAGTTTTTGGGGACTCGATCATGTAGTTTCTACCATACAAATTTTGATTTTGTGAAAACTGGATCATCTGAGTGTGTGTGTGTGTATGTGTATATCTATCTATATATATTTATCTCTTTGTCTTCCTCTCTTTATATATATATATATATATATATATATATATATATATATATATATATATATATACATATATATATATATATATATATATATATATATATATATATATATATATATATATATATATATATATATATATATATATATATATAAATTTACATAAGATGGTCATACCTACTTTTATCACTGTTTGTCCACAGCAGTGACTGCTGATTTTGATTTTGCTAATATTTTGAATGACATCAGTATGTGTACATGTAAATGTTTTTGCGTAGTATGATGGGTAGGATGTTAGTGAATGGGATGGATTTGAGTGAAAATTGTCCATGAATATGAAATTAAGAATAAACACTATAATCCTCGGAGAAGCTGTGTCTCTCTCTTTGGTGCATTATTTAAATTCTATTATATATTGTGAATTGTTTTATTTCCAAAGAAAATGTTGTAAGAAACACAGGGAACTGATTAGATTGCAAAACTGAGTGTGAATCAATTTATACTGTTTTTATTATGTCAAATTTCAAAAAAAAAAAACTCAAGTGCCCATTCAGCTAGCTTTCTGGAATAAAGTACATGTTTATTTACAGGAAAGTTTAAACAAAGGAAATAAGAAAAAGAAAACAACAGAAGAAACAGGAAAATGCAGTTTATACAAAAAGTCCAGTCTACAATATTCACTTAGTCCCACTCCCAGATAAAGTCTTTTCCTGTCCACATTTCAAGACCCATGAAATGTTTCTGTACAATCAGGTATAGAATTCTTTAGAAACGGGTTCTGGCAAGGTTAGGTGGCTAATATCAATCAAAAAAATATGATAACCCCACTGAAAACTCTCTTTTTGCAGATCCTCACATGCATGCATAAACTAAAATATTTTCCTCTTGTTCTTCCTCGCAGGTAGGATTTATCCAGGTGGACTCTCCTTAAAGGGTATCAGCTCATTTCCTTCACAGGAACACTACTAGGATTGCTGTCCTTCTTTTTTCTGGCATGCATAACTTATTCTACAGTCCTCAGCAGACTATCTTCAGCCCCAAAGATCATGAATCTGCTCAATTACAGGGCACTCAGCTTTAAACATACTTTCTGCAGTTGTCCTTTGTTAACTCTAACCTTCTTGCCTGTTCCTGTGTTAACATCTTTAAAGAGACCACCAATGCTGTTGCTACACTCTGGAAGCATGTGAAGAAGATGACTCTATAAACATATCTTTTTTTCTTTTCATTTATTTATTCTCTGGCATTTATTGCTCCTGACAACTGCTCTAAGACACATCTCCAAATTCACTGGGTCTATGAATCTCAACTAGCCTCCCACCAACTATCTCCATCCCATGTTCAGGGCCAGTGAGTAAATAGAAGCACAACGGGATGCATTACATTGCTGCTTAGGAGTGTTTTTACTTCCTAGGCCCCCAACCCGTTCTCACATGCATTGTGCCATGGGGAAGAACAAACAGTGGGCTTGCTTGCATATTGTCCTTCCCATTGGTGACTGTACCATAGTTCAGTCTCCAAGATAATAATGCCCCCTTTACCTCCCTAGCCCTGATCAGGAATTAACTATAAGGTACATTCAAGTGTATCTCCCGACCACCACCCCCGAGGGCCATCAAGTGCCTAACCATTAATCAAGCCCAGGTCAGCTGGCTCATAGTCAGTGCTGCAACTCTCTACCTCACTGGTGCAGGTATGTCATCTGCATTTCTGGTCACCAGATCAGCTTTGTGATCTCACAGTAAATGATGTGAAAGACTAATACAAAAGACTTATGTACAATTACCAAAAAATGACTCTATCCTAGAACTTTGAAAGGCTATGGTCATTACACGTAAACACGTGTTCAGTTTCTCTTTCTGTCTTTAGCTCTGCAATCCATGTTGAATGTTTTCAAGAAATATAACTGTCATACATTTTTAAATTGCAGTTGTCCTTTATTATTTTTGAGTGTCTGTATCTATGTACATTATTCCCCACTGTGCCTATGATCTGACTCCTCTTTCTGGATTTTATTAAATCAGCTGTCTTTAGAGTACTTCATTGCTTTTTGTATTACTCAGCGATATTTAACTAACACGTCTTCCAGAATTAATGTCAGAGTTAAATACATCTGCGTGGTTTCTATTATATTACACTTACATTTTTCCTGGAATCTGTTTTTCCATTTCAACTGTCTGTATGTGATTTTGCTATTCCTCATAAAGGGATACTGACCTTTTTCTTCTTATCTGTAGCCGTGCTGTATGTGAATCTGTGATGTCTATTAGCAGTACATAGTTTATAATGCGTGGCTCACTTGTTGGAAGGATTTTAGTTTATAATGCGTGGCTCACTTGTTGGAAGGATTTTCCTATTTTGGATTACACAAACACATACAAAGAAATGCATACAAGAAAGGAATAAGAAAAATTAGTTAGGTGTGCACATGAAGTCCAGCAATGTAACTAATATATATATATATATATATATATATATGTGTGTGTGTGTGTGTGTGTGTGTGTGTGTCTATTTCAGAACATCAAAACCTGAGATGATTGAAGATGACATCATCGAGATGAAATAAAAAAAACCCAGTTGATCAACAGATTGGATCAATGACGAACCTCCCAGGGTAAGTAATCACTCAGTCAGCAACTCACTAAACCTAAGCCACACCAATCTAAACCCACCCAGGTGGGGGGCTACATCCCCACACCCCTCCTAACTAAATATACCAACTCTGAGATCGCACTGTAGTTGGGAAAAGGGCAAAGTTCACCTTCATGAACAATAGGTTACTTACCCTGGGTATATCTTCATTGATCCAGTGTTGTACAATGTTGGAGTTGGTATATATAATTAGCAGGTGGTGTGCGGGGGCACAGCCACCCCCATGTGAGGGGTGCAGGGGGGCTTGCCCGCTGCATTAAAAATATTTCCGATATTTTGAGTTTTAGATATTTTGATTTTCAGTCATTTGAACTTTTATCTTCTGACATAGACCTATATATAAATGTGTGTGTGTGTGTGTGTGTGTGTGTGTGTGTGTGTGTGTGTGTGTGTGTGTGTGTGTGTATTTAACATGTGTATAATATCTATATCTATATCTAATATATATATATATATATATATATATATATATATATATATATATACCACACACACACACACACACACACACATATATATATATATATATATATATATATATATATATATATATATATATATATATATATATATATATATATATATATTTGTGTATGTGTGTGTGTGTGTATGTTTATATATATATATATATATATATATATATATGGGCCGGGATTCACTAATCCTCCGTGTTAGACTAACTAAGTCTTACACGGAAACTGCAATGTAAGAGTATGATGTCAGCATGTCATGCATATTCATGAGGGCATGCTGACTCAACTCTAAGGCTTACACGGAGCGTGCACGAGTGCAGGGGATGTGTCAGACTTCCGAGCAGTCCAAATATCCACGCCCTTGCAAGTGCCTAAACTGCAAATGTCAACTGAAATGAGCGAGTCCGCTCAAATGTCACTCCCCCACATTCTAAATCCCTGTACAAGTTTAAAATGTAAAGGTTTCCTTTTTTTATTATTCACGATATAGCTGCCTGTATTTGCGCGTGTATGCGCGGGTTTGCCCATTGCTTAGCTACAAGTAGCAGTGTAGACATCGAAAAGGATAATAAACTATTTATATGCAAATTAAGCCAACTATCAACAGCATAGTGGTAGAGCCCTCGCACAAAGAGGAGGCATTCCCGGTTCAAGTCCCGCCACTCCCCTATTTTCTGTCGGAAATGTGTGCTTAAATAGAATTCCTGACATTTACCTTTTAAATCTCAGTAAAATGCATTGAAATGGCCTATGTGGTAGTGAACGATATTTTATATATATATATATATAAGAAGGTGGAATGGTCGTGCATACTGATAAATGCATAAGTAACGTATCTTAAGCAATGTGAAGCACTACTAAGCAAAGTTTACTAGTATTAAGCACAGTTAAGTACAATTGTTCATAGCTGAGCACTGCTTTAACTAGTGCAATAGTTTTGTGCGGAGCTGCACATTGCGCCAACTAGTGCAAACAAAACATGTTCGCGCAGAGCTGCACAACCTGCTAACTAGCACAATGTTGGGCAACGTCGTGCAACGTAGAGCAACGTCAAGCAAAGTTGAGCAAAGTCGGCTAAACACAGCCACACTTCCTAGCCGGTCTGCCCAGTAGTAAAATAAAAAGCAATGAAAGGCCTCAAACCTGGGATACTTTGCACCATAACCACAGTACTAAACCACTAAGCTATGATAGCTTTATATATGGTTGCATTACCAACACACTCATATATATCAGTGGAAGTTTACCCATTGCTAAGCAGGTTTGCTTTTAGCTGAGAATTTTCAAAACCAGCCAATCACAAATAAGTGTGGGAAATGAGGCATATTTAAGCTCCATAGGTGGGAATAATTGCCATAACTGGTTGTAGCTCCTATCTACAGACAGTATAGCTGGTGTTGGAGATGGTTCTCATTTTCGAGCGCAACGGTGGGGCATTGAGGAGTCAAAAGTAATGGTTTGGCCCTTCATCCATCATCATGATGCAAGACTCCTGCAGGGCCAGTTTCAGGGCACTGAGCAGAAAGCGGAAGCCTGGAACCGTCTAGCACATGGTCTCACCAGTGCCACAGGCATCCTTTGGACTAGTGAGCAGGTCAGACACCACTTCTCAGACCTGAAGAGACGCAAGGAGGACTGACTGAACCAGTGGATACAGGAGGCCCATGAAATGGAAAATGCCCCACTACTGAGTATGTAGCCATGGAATGAAGTATGTAAGAATTGCTATTGTAGTCTATGTTATGGATAGGTATGTCTCAATATCCCTTCATTTATTTCACAGCTGCAGGTGTCCGTGCTGCAAATCAGCAAGCCTATGCAGATAGGCTGCTAAGGCTGCGCCACCAGGCAGGTTAGTAATGATTCTGCATGTGTTGTCATATAAAAGAAGTGAGAGAGCCTGAAAAAGAGTGTTGTTACCCATTAATAAAGGTATAATGAGTGTTGAATAACTTTGCTGCATGTACTGTTATATAAAATAAGTGAGACAGCGGGAAAAGGTGTTGTAACCCATTAATAAAGGTATAATATGTCTTGAATAAAAGACCTCTGCATGCACTGATATATCAAATAAATGAGAGAGCCACTAGAAAAGTGTGTAATGTAATTAATAAAAGTATAATTCCTGGAGTGTGTCCGTGTCACTTTCTTCGATATGTTGTTGTACCCTTGCATTATAGAATTAGTACTGTTGTATTAAGTTCAGTCAACCCACACATGGGTAGGCCGATATAAAGTGGATGAAGGGAGTGCCAGTAGCTGTTAAGCATATATACAGTCCTCAACTGTCGGTTCATGGCCGTCATGTACAGGTTAATCTGGCACATGAGTAGCTTGTTATCCTGTTCCCCAGAAATGTCAGTGTGCTGCTAGAAATGTAGGGGGCTGTCAACATATACCTGATAATATCACCTGAACACATACAGACATGTAGATATATAAATATAAATGAAATATATAAATATGTAGCAGTAACATCTACATCCAGGACAGTTTGTATGTTAGATACAGGTCAGGTATATCAAGAACTAGCAAAACCCATTTTACAATTTAACAGACATTGCCCAGTGTAATAATACATGTAGGGGATATATAAATGCAGTCAATAGGAATGTAGTGTAAACTGCAAGTATATATAAATTGTTAATGGAGGTATCTTTTTACACCCTACTGTATGTGCATAAAAAATGCAATTCCACACCTCAATGGGTATGTCTAATCTCATAACATTTGTTGGGGCACATGTCCTATTGGTTTATAAATATCTGCATTTACTTTGATGCATGTGCCCTGTTCCATACCACAATCTTGGTGGCCTGTTGCCACCAATCAATCCTGCATGCTGTGGAATGTCCACTGTTGTTCTATATATGCACGTGTTATGCTTGCTGTTCAACTGTTGGAACTCTGGTGTGTTGGGTTAATGGGAATACTACTGTATGTTGTTACAACTAAATTGGAATGCTGTTGGCTATTACTAACCCATATTGTCATTAAATCCTCCTAATCATAGAACGTATGGGAAGGCCAGTCCCAGCGGACCCACCTGTCTCACCTCAGCTGGCGATGGCACCTGGCACCAGCAGGTCCGGTGCCCAGCTCGGGACCTTCTCCTCCATTGGTCCTGTGCCACCTTCTGGTGGAAGTGCTGCAGGGGATGGGGCTCATCCCCCTGTGCAAGCGTGGCTGGAGGAGGGCCACCTATCACCCTCCGAACGATCCGGGCTGTGGTGCATAGGGAGATCGAGCGTTCAGTCGCTGATCCTCTACGCCAGCTCGAGGCAAGAGTGGCGTGACTCATGGGTGAGCCTGCCCCTCCTACGCAGCCCCAGCACAGCCACCCACCAGGCTGTGAAGGTGTAGTGGTGACTGCAAATGGGTGGGGATCTCAGTTTCACTGTTGCCATCTATGGGCTCATGGGCTTGCGATTTCCAAACACCCTTCCCCATCAATGGAGTTCACCCACCCCATGTGTCATATTCTGCCCCTGTATGCGTCTTGGTTGTCTTGACTATTTACCTCCCCAACCTACCTCCCAAAATATACCTACTTCCCCTACCCCACATTCCACTCTCACCTGAATGAAAAAATGGGCAATCTGCTCCCACAAAAAATTAGGCCCCATACATAGCTGCCCATTTTGTACACATGTCTGCTGGACACATAAACTGAAATTTAAGTGGCAGTACAACATACTTTGTTGTCCTCACCCATCTCTCAGGGGTGGAAGGTTTCAAATTTCCTTCCAAATTATTAGTATATGCACAGCTGTTGCTGTTAAAGAAATGGGCAGCAATTGACCTTCCCTACACCCTTCCTGCACATCCTGAGCTGTTTTCCCTACTGTCTTTCCCTCTTTTTGCCCCTTTTTCACCAATTTCCTATCTCCTTTTCTTTCAAAGATATGAGCACGGGGGTTAGCTGGAGTAAGCACTTTTAAGCAGTAGTTAGCGGGTTTGCGTGAGTGTGTGCTTGTGTGCGCTTAGCTAAATATTGCTAAGCATTGCGCAAACCTGCTTACAACTGCTTAAAAGTGCCTTAGTCGCCCTGCATGTGAGGGGCGTTGTTCTGCTCAGCAGCAAAATAAAACACCAATGTCAGTCTCGAACCCCGGACCTTGGACACACTAGACCACATGAAGTACCACTAAGCCACGGTAGATATACAGCAGGTTGTTGCTGAAATATATATATCATGCATCAGAAGGAGTGAATGTAAAGGACAAATAGGAATGCCATAACACAAATCCTATTCTGTGGATCCTTACCAGCAGTTCTTGTGGAATTGCATTACACGACTGTAAAAAGAGAACCAGACATTCTAGCAGGAAATAATGTTCCAGCAGCACTTTACAACCCCCACACAGTATCATAGTAGGACAAACACTAGCATATCTGATTAGGGCAGAGGCCATACTTCGCAAGTGTGACTAAATTTCAGGCATGTCCCTGATATTGAGACAGGTTTTAGCTGTGTTCCTCTGAATCCCACTGAAAGCTACAGACTTTAGGCAGAAAGGTGGTGAATTACACTTGATGAATAATGATAATAAGTAAGAGTTGGACACGTTAGGCAGAAAGGTGGTGAATTACACTTAATGAATAATGATAATAAGTAAGAGTTGGACACGTTGGGCAGAAAGGTGGTGAATTACACTTAATGAATAATGATAATAAGTAAGAGTTGGTCACGTTGGGCAGAAAGGTGGCGAATTACACTTAATGAATAATGATAATAAGTAAGAGTTGGACACCGCTTGTACTTCAGGAAATGTGTATTAATCCATATGCTCTGGTTCTCTCAAAGTCTCAACTTAATGTCTCTAATATCGTAAAGGTGTACCTCACTTCTACCTACTTTTCCCCAAGTCTGTTCAAATATGTACCTAAGTGTTTGAGAGGCCTGGCAGAGGCAGAAACACACAGTCATATCAGCTATTCTGCTGTTACACACTGTGCAAATAGCTTTGGAAGGAGTTCCAGAAGCATACCCTTATGTAGGAGTACAACAGTGAAATACCAAGGGATGTAGCCATGTACTGGTAGCAACCAACTGTGACAATGCCATTGTTCCAGTGCTGAAATGACCAGTGTGGTGCACAGACAAAGAATAACAGGCTAACCTCTGGCTACCATCTGGATAGGTCCACAGTTGGGAGCTACGCAGACAGACTACTTGCCTTGGTAAACTAACAGGTACACGGCAACCCTTTAAGTCCAGCAAGATAAAGTTCACACATTAATACATAATGCTCTCTGTCCTTCTGCACCCCTATCCAAATGTACAATACACCTGTGTGTTCAGGGTCTACCAAGGATGTAGGTAGGCATACTCAGTACTGAAATCTGTCCAGTTTTCTTGAGCAGCCTGTGCTAATGTCAACACTAAAAAAGCAGAAACTGTTCAAAAGTGGGTAAATTAATATTCACAGTATAGCAGTTCACAAACAGTTCATGTGCCAAATGAATACATCTCAATAACTTCTTTTGTATGGCAGTTAATTGTATAAGTAGAAAAGAAACTACATGCACCCATGTATCTTGTGTTAGTATTTGTAGGGTGAGTACAATTCTACACTGACAACTATGTAGTGGAAGTGGCAAGATTCAGGTCTGAGTACAACATTTAAATCACTGGCTACACCCCTAGCTTCACATATAAGAAGTATACCAACCTTCTGACTTACACAACGGTGTCCACAGTGAACAAGAATGGGCCCCACTTTGGAAAGCTGAAAGGGCTACGCCTACCTGACATAGCAATTTATAGCATTGGGTTGCTATGACAGTGAGTACTGCAATTACCACACAGCAGGCTGCATGCATTTACCAAATGGTGGCCACCAAATGGTGCAGAGGCCATCACATGCACATGTGCAGATACCTATAAAAGCAGGCTGTACTTGCTGGCCACACATGCAATCATCCGATTGCAGATGCTGAGAGAGAGAGATAGAGATAGAGACAGAGACAGAGACAGAGAGAGAGCTGCACACCCCCACCCACACCAGTGGGAAAAAAAAAAATAAAAAAAATAAAAAAAAAAATCTATAATAAAGCAAAAGATACAGCAAAGTTAAAACTACAAACACATACAAAGGAAAGGTATGTAACAGATATGTATTTACTGGCATGTAGTAGATGTATTTGAAGACTACTCTACATACTTTGAAACATCAATATGTGGCAGCAGAATGTATCTATGCACAAATGCCCTGCATAACTATGGCCATAGACAAATCAGTATGTAGCTGTGTGCAGTGGGACATAACTGTGATATATGTAGCTCAGCATTAAATGTCAAACATCTGAACCATGTCATCTGTGTTCTGTACAGTAGTGTGGACAATGGTTGTTTGCTGGTATATGACATGTGGTGGTTAAATGCTGTGGGTGTGATTTGTTAGGTTTGCAGTGTCGCAACCAGTGAGGCCTGCTAAAGACACATGGGCTGAGAACACCTTCAATGCATTTCACACAAGACTGTGCAATATCATTACATAACTGTATACCTCACATACTTCGCATAATTGATATTCCCACCATGAATGGTGGACTGTATATGTACCTATATGTATATCTATATGTACGCCAATGGATGTTTATATGTATGTGTATATATATATATATATATATATATATATATATATATAATATATATATATATATATATATATATGTATATGTGTATATATATATATATATATATAGAGAGAGAGAGGCAGGGAGAGACAGAGTCACATTTACTGCGACAGATGCCTGGTGACAAAGCCATGGCTTCAAGCTCAATGTCTGAAATTCAATCGCATCCCTTTTGCTAAAAACTCTGTATCCATGAACTACCACATAGGTGGTAGTTGACTTAACACCGACAGTGTGCTAAGAGACCATGGGACATAGGTGGACAGTAGTCTCACCCTTGATAATCACAGTGCCACACTAGTCATGTAATCTGTCTACATGGCACACCTCATCACAAAAGCTGTGTCATCCAGGTAAAAAGAGGTCAGTGTTCCCCTCTACTCATCACTCACAAAACACATTATAGAGTCCAATGGCCCTTCTGGTATGTAACTCACAAGACATCTACAGCAACTGGAATGGCCACAGACATATCTCACAAAGATTAATACTGCCCTCAAATAGGTGCCCTATGCATACCGACTCACAAAACCACAGCTATACTGTGTTGCATACCGGCAACCCAGAGGTGACCCCTGCCTAACATACAAAGCTATATCAAACCCAGAGTTCTCGGACATGCTCCATGTAAACAGATCACTATCCCTACGAGCTACATGCTCTAGGGACCTAAACCTTGTCACCACAATAAACAGAACATGCTGGAGGGATAGATTCCTATCTCAGAGACATCCTATACTGTGGAACAAAATACCTAGCAATAGCAAACAAAGCTCCTCAGTAGCACTCGTCATGAATAGTCTTGATGATTGGATGTGAGATAGGAATTGCACCCCAGGAATCACCTCTGTGGCTCTGCTTGACAGGGACACGTTACTAAATTACTTGGGTGTCAAAGGCCAGGGTACCGTCTGGTTAGGCTTCTATAGGCCCTAGGGCCAATAGCCTATAACCTACCTATGAACCAATACACATCCACATGTACATGTTGCAATAATTGCTATGTGAGGTTGACTGAGTGTGATGGTGAATGTGTTGGTGACTGTGTCACATTTGTGTATATGTGGGATAGCTTAGCGGGAAACTGTTTCTGTCATGGTATTATGTGTCCTAGCTCTGATCCCAGCAAAAGATGTGTATGCTATTGCTAGCCAGAAAAAGCAGTATGGCATACGGTCCAACGTAGTCCATTTGTGTTAACTGGGGTGTGCCATTGGAGGATAAAGCAGTACATGTATGCTCATTGATTGGTACTGCTGGTGAATCAAACCCCTGTATGAACTGTAGTACTACCTGTAGCTGCAGGCCTAAACAGCACAGTATGGTGTATGTCCACATTGCTTGGAAACACTGTTTTATGTGTTCTCTGTAGTCCTCACAGATTACATACCTCAGACATAAGGGTTTGTAAGTACTGACACACAGTACTGTATGGTGCACATGTAAAGCTCATCTGGGTTGCCATACCTCTATGTCCTGTATGTATGTCTGATGTGTGTGTGGGTATGCCTGTAACATGCCCTCGGTCATATGTGTGTTACAGGACATAAGTGGGTATCTAGCAACATGTATAGTCTAGTACAGCAGTATGCCTCCTATACTCACGAATGTGCACATATTGTAGGCAGGGATTTTCCATCAATAACTAGTGTGGTATACTGGTAATACTGTAACTGGACTTTACAATCATTGCAATGGATTACATATTTCATTATGCATTAGCTGGATATATACCTACTGTGGCTAGGTGGTGCATTGTGTCGCATACAGTGTGCCATGTACTGTTGCATAGTCTTACATAGTGGTTTCCCTTTGTTGCTGTGCAGAAAATGTTTTAATATATACAGTGTGTCAGGCAGTGTCAGGCAGTTGTGGGTTGAGCAATGATATGTGGTATTGAAAGTGTGTATCCTCTGACAGACAATAGTTTGCTATTTATGGCAGTTCAGTGATATCTGTACTGTAGAATGTTAAGTGTGCCACATGACTTGTTCACACATATTGTTTTCTTGTCGTCCAGGGCCATGTCCCATGATCGCAATCCTGCCTACAGCTGTGCAGAAGATGAGATACTAACCAACTGTCTCATCAAACAATACACCCTGCTATTTTCAAGAACCAGCCAGGACCAGCATGAGTGGACTGCACTGTGGCAAGATGTCCGTAGGATAAATGACATAGGCATGCATAACCGGACTTATGAGCAGGTACGACATCACTGCAGTAATTTACTTAGACATGTCCGGCAGCGTGCATCTGATGTCCGTTGGCAACAGCTTGCCACAGGTGGTGGGGTTGCCACCCACCCCCCCTCACCAGAGTGGAGGAGCTGCTCCTGAGCCTGGGGGCTCCCAGCCAACAACAACAACAACAGCACACATGCATCATCATGGAGGCTGGAGCCCCCCCAGCAAGTTCACATGGAGCGTGCAGGTAAGATGGCATATCTATAGACTACTGTTACCTCTATTGTTAGATCATGCATATGTGAGATGTGTACTGTGTAGTTAGAAGATGCGGAGCCTGGTGTTGTTCAATACTGATAATTTGGAACATTGTGCGTAGGCCTGTGACTGTCAACCATTGTTCTACTGTAGGATTGCAAAGCCACAGTAGCAATGCCACAGTTGTTGCCACTGACAAACTGTTTCATATCCTTGTAGGTCCCTCTGTTGTGACAGCAAGGCAACAGACCCATGCTGGTGAGTGTGTTCTACATTTATTATTGCTAATAAAATGTGCATGTCATAGGTGAGGTGTAGGTCATGTACACATGTAACACACCTACGCATAATGCATCCTGTGCATGTTTGCTGTGAGACTATGCACATCTTAGTAACGTGAGTGGCTGCCTCAGACACATGCAATACACAGAGCATCCCAAACAGTCGTGGCTACACTATAGTGGACATTGGATAGGCAGTCGATACACATGCACACAACATACACAACTCCGTCATACGCAGTACATGTTAATATGCTACACATGGCGTTTTCAGACACATGCTATAAGGTCACACTCCAGTATCCCATATGTCATCCACTCAGCACACATAATATACCTGAGGGGTAGAGGCCTATCATGGGGCAGTGCGACACTCTCCAACATGCAACACATTCCTGTTAGGCAATGCTCCCTATTGGGCACCTTACAAACCCATGTAACAACTGGCTGTGAAATGGTGAATGTAGCCATGTTACTGTGGTTCAGGTACAGCATGATAGGTGCCGGTCTGGCGCACATAAGTAGTTGTGAGTGACCACATGATGCTGCATGATGATGGCTCATGATACAACACGCCATCCAGTTACAGTAACCACAGTACTACACATAGCATTAACTGCTATGCACCTCAATGTTGTGTGTGTGCAAACATATGCACCGATACACAATATGCATAGCAATCACCATTTGTACAAAGTGACACATATATGTCTTGTAATGCTATTGAGTGTATAGGTCAAATGACACACACTGTGTATGTGTGATGTTTAATGTTGCAGTTGTGTTGTAGCATGCCATGTCATGGCTGGCACTGGCATGTCCACAATATGTCCTACACTCACCATAACCACTGTACATTGGCTATGTTGAGCAATGGTATTCCATCAGGTATACATGCACCACTCATCCTGTGTGTATACATAGCATGCATGTGCTAAACCTGTGTCCACAATCATCTGCTAAAGACACAGATGCTCTAATCAGAAATGGATATCTATGTGACACACAGATACACATCCAGCCAAGGTATGTATACATGTGAGTGATGGTGCACAGGACATTGCAAAGCTTGTAATACTTGCACAGCAATGTTGTGTCCATGTACACATTGCATTCCAGGGTGAGGACAATCACTGAACAACAACACACATGCATCAAAGCCATGTATACTTTTATTAACAAGGACTGTCTACACTCGCACTGCATGCTGTTGAGCAACATACGTCCTGCATGCTGACGTGTGATATGACTGTTTGTCTTGTGATACTGTGCCCCACCATCAACCACTATTGGGTATGTTCTGGATTGCTGTGTGTGTGTGTGTGTGTGTGTGTGTGTGTGTGTGTGTGTGTCTCTCTGCTTTAGTGAGGAGTGTATTTGTGTGCATGTGTGCATGTGTTCATGTGTGCATGTGTGCATGTGTTCATGTGTGCATGTGTGCATGTATTCATGTGTGCATGTGTTCATGTGTTCATGTGTGCATGTGTGCATGTGTTCATGTGTGCATGTGTGCATGTGTGCATTTGTTCATGTGTTCTGACATCATGTACAGGTCGTAAAGTGTGTTTCCTGTCTTCCTCTCATACATGCTGAGGTTGGGCTGGTTCACTGCAGCAGGTAAGCTGGTGTCACTGGCTCAGATAGTGATAATGATGAGAGTTGTGTTGAGGCACAGGCATGTTTGCCAGGGTCTGTGATTGGGTCACCAGTCGACAGTACACAGCTGTCCACCCCATCCATGCACACAGTCATACTGTCAATACATCCCTCAACACCAATGCCCGTAGCTGAGGGACAGTTTACAGTCAGCAATGGCCAGGACAGTGTGGTATATATGGCACATGCATCCGGACACAGCAGCCATACCCAGAGGTCTGGAATGGTACCACATAGGCAGATGTCCAGGGGTTCTCATCAGAGCACTGCTGGTCATCATGCCCCTGGCAGACGTCTTAAAACCTCACGCATGTTCCAGGCTGTCATGGAGGCACAGGCATGTATGGAATGGTACACCAGACAGGGACTAAGGGGACAGAGGGCACATAACACCACTTTAAATAACAGTATCCATGACCTAGCAGGTGCCATCCATAATTACACTGAGGTCATGGATAGATGTTGGGGTGAGACATTAGATGTCCTCCACAATGTCATGTCCATGTGTCAGGACAGTGCGTGATGGGTGAGATGTCGACATGGATGTATGCCAGCAACATCAGCTGCTGGAAGTCGTCACGGACGTCCCTCAAGTCACAGCGACTCCTGTAGTGCCAGTACCAGCCCCAGCAATGTTGGGGGTGGGCTGTCCATAGACCGTCCTAGAAGACCACGTGCACATGGCTCTGGACAGTCCCAGCAGGGACCTGGGTCCAGTGTACATCCATCTACCACTGGGAATAGTACCCAGTCTGGCTTAGTACCTGATAGTGTCAGTAGCACCCCTGCCAGGCACAGATACTGTATCCGTGGCCAGAGACGGTGATCTGTAAAGCCTGGCAGGTACATTCTGTGGCTGTCCCACAAATACCCGTATATGGCAGCCACATGGTGGAACTGTGTGCATGCAGACACACACACACATGAACCAGACACCTAGGGCTAGCACATACCTGCACACATTACATCAACATTGGCCCATAGCAGTACTCTTGCCCGTCTCTCTCACACACACACACACACACACACACACACACACACACACACACACACACACACATACATGTCGATTGGATGGCTCACTGTAGGCCTCTGGCAAACCAACAACAAACCCTGTGCATATGATGAAACCTGTGCCACCTCCTGTCATCTGTAACATTGATGCAGGAACAGGCTACCATGGTGCTGATGCACAGGGTGACTTTATAACAGTATAGCAATGTTACCATGTTGTCAGCAGTAGAGTGTAATTATATGCTTGAAGGTGTAGATGAGCAGGCATGATGCATTAAAGCTGTGATTGTCATTGTAGTATTGTTTACACCAGTGTTAGTTAAAATAGTGTATTGTCCGCCCACGTGCCACTTGGCTGATGTGTGTTGTATTGGCAGCATGTGTTAGAGAGTGAACAGTATGTCTGGGACGTGTGTAGCACAGATTTGCAGGTGTACATTTGTGAACATGGTGGAGGTGCACTGTCTGCATGTACGTGCATAGTGGACACATGGGCAGGGTGACATGCCCTGTATTATACAGTAACTCTCCATAGTTTCTATTGGTGGCCAG
Source organism: Protopterus annectens (assembly GCF_019279795.1). Lineage (NCBI taxonomy): Eukaryota > Metazoa > Chordata > Ceratodontiformes > Protopteridae > Protopterus > Protopterus annectens. Next base: position 478,811,930 of record NC_056750.1, read on the forward strand.
TATGCATTGTACTACACACATTTCAGAACCTGACTACACATGTGTGTATAACATGGGTTGACACTGTGCTGTGGGTGATACTGTTACTATCTGTCATTGTTTTGCATTCTGGTAGTATACATAACTTCAACAGCCTGACCATAAACAATCGTTAGATGATGTCTTGGCAACTGACACACAGATGGACACACAGCAACATTTGGATCCTTCAGGTACTATACTATGCCAGTAACCAGTGGTATTCACCTGCACCCATTACTGAGACCACTCCTGTTTGGCATATAGCTCTCTTAGGTACAAGCAATCACAGTAGGGATATGTCCGTCCACGTCTGGTAATGCATACTGTGGCCTATAATGCATTCTCCAGATGACACACACATCCTCCACAAGGTTATCATACAGACAGATACCTGTTGTCAAACCCATGCTGTAAAGCTATAAGCCAAACTATGCATAGTCATCCACCTTTACTGAACAAAGTATCCCCTTAGTATCACATAGGTAGTAGTCACCAACATGAAGGACAGGCACCGAAAAGTATCCCGTTAGTACCACATAGGTAGTAGTCACCAACATGAAGGACAGGCACCAATGTGTACATGCAACCAAGTGGTACGTCATCTCTCTCTTGATAATCACATTTCCAAAGGTATGTTTAAATCCCTCGGTGGATCACATAAGCAATAAGGGGTCTGCATGCATATCCACAAAGGTTGCTGTACACCTATAATGAATAGCCATCATTGATAGACCCTGCTGCGTTTGAACAGGTCTGACATATACCTCAGCCATACACCCTCACTCACACATTTCTATAGAAACCGTAATGTGTGTGTGACACAGTTGACCTAGGCCAGTGATCACTGCAGTGGCTGGCCTTGTCACAAGCATACAGATGTGACCTAAGGTCTGGAAAGCAGCAGCAGACTCTTGAAAAGATGACAGATGTGTTCTTGGAGAAAGCAGGGCTCCCACACATGCAATCATTGAGGTCACATGTACGTATATGTATTTGCCACACAGCTACCTCACATGTGCAATGCAAATACTGGTGTCATACTAATATGTCATACAGTAGTAAAAGCAAAACCCACAACCCATTGTCCAACAGTGTCACACACATAGAGCACACACACACACACTCACCAACTGCAGGATTCAAACCCCTAGCTAACTACTTCATGATACTACAGGAGTACAGATTTACACAACGCGCTATACACATTACTGTGAGTTCTCTTTTCCACAGGTATATTTGTAGGATGGTGACATCATCAGACCTGACAAAGATTAGTATACCACTTTTAAGGTGTTTGAGTACTCTCCAAAAAGGTGGCTCCTCTCCAAGGATATCACACACACACACACACACACACACACACACACACACTTGTCAAGTGCAGGATTCAAACCCCTATCTAACTGGTTTATGATACTACAGGGGTACGCATTTACACGACATGCTATACACATTACTGTGAGTTCTCTTTTCCACAGGTATATTTGTAAGATGGTGACATCATCAGACTAGACAAAGTGGGTTACATTAGGTGGCATTGGGTGGGCTACATAGAAGGAATGTCCAAACACTTTGGCCATGTGATCATCACAGGACAGTTTACTATCTAACTGTCTCCCCAGGGCCTTCATGACTTTCTCCATACATACTGGAGTACCACCTATGTGGTCATTTGTTTGCACTTTGTTTTAGCCAAAGGGGATGACTATGCTTTCTTTGGCATTCTTCTTGGGGCATTGTTTTGACACCAGGTATCTGTCTCTGTAAGCCCCTTCTGGAGGATGTGTGGGTCAGCCATAGAGTCGATTATGGACCACATTTAGCAGTCATCTGCAAACCTGTTCAGCAATACTCCTCCAGTGCTTGCCTGTACCTCTTTGCAGTGTCTACTGAACAGGTGTGGTCCCAGGGCCAAGACCTGTGGGATGCCATTTGTGACTGTCTTAGAGTCAGACATGGCACCCGCAACTCTGAACATGTGTGTTTGATGTGTGAGCCACTTGGCCACACATCCTGTGACATAGCTGTTGATGTTCAGGCTGGTAAGCGTGTCCATGATGACAGACTGGGGAATGGTGTAAACTCTCCTTATTGAGGTCCAGGTGGGCTGTGTGGACTACATTCACCTCCATCTATGTCCTTGGTGACTGTTTGAAGTAAGTCAACTATGTTTAGGAGGCAGGATCTGCCTTTGACAAGGCGAGGTTGTGTGGAGTCCACTGTCTGGAGGTACCCAATGTCACTGTTTATGGGTTACATGACAATTTGCTCAATAGCTTTGTAGAGCAGGCTGAGTAGATATATATGGCAATGGTTTCCAGGTTCTGTTGTGGCACCCCCTTTTGAGGCTGGATGACTGTTAGTGCATGCCATTCTTTGGGTACATACCCTGTGGTACGATTGAGTCTGGGCAGTGAATGTAGGTGAGGGTGTAGTTCCTGTTGAGCCTAGTATAAGACGCAGCCTGGGACACCATCCATTCCCATCAATGCTGTGTTCTTGGCTTTGGAGAGGGCTGTCTTTACCTGCATGTCCATGATGTCTGGGGCTCTGTATCCTTCTGTGATGGACACAGGCCCTTTTGGGGGTGATGGGGGGAAGTTTTTACTGAACTTGTCCCCCAGGATGTGGACAATGAAAGTTGGTTCAGTGTATTCCTTGCCATTTGTCAGTAGCTGACAGCATATTTGGAAGTTGACACCTACATGTCTGGTATGGCTACCGCAGGCTTTGTGGTTGTCATTCTTACAGTCTTTGGCAATTTGTCTTTTGAAAGTGTCCTTGAATTATTTTATGAGCGATCATTGCTTTTTACTAATAATGATCAGTGATGCCTTTCCTTTAGTGAAGTTGGCTCTATCAGGTGTTAGTTTCCTCCTTCTGTTGTTTAGCTTATTTATGGGCAATGATCATCAGATTGTTTTCTTATTTTTGGAGGAGTGCATCTTGGTTTTATTTGGGATGTCTCGATCCATGCATCCCTGTAGATGCTCATAGGATTCACTTGTAACTGAGTCAGCAGATTGTATACCATTATCCTACAGCAAGAGGTCTTTGGAACTTTCCACTTTTGTCTTGGGACGTGTGCAGTTTGCTTTTGAAAATGTCTTCATGGTGGTTATATTGACTGGGTGGGGGGGGGGCGGGATGTGGATGTCCAGTGTGATTACTTTATAATCTGATATTACCAGCGAGGGTTTTATCTCTGTTGTGGAACACTGGTACCTCATGTTGGTGATGATCATGTCCAATATGGCGTCACCTCTAGTGGGCATGGTGACCAGCTGTTCCAGGGTGTTAGAGCTTTTAAATTCTAGGAAACATTGGGCAAAGGACGTTTTACATAAGTAATTCTCCCACTCAAGGTTTGGGTAGTTGTAATCACCTCATATAATGGTGTTTGATAGGACCTTTATCTTTTCCACTGTTCTCAGGAATACTGAGTGAGGTTCCTGTGACAAGGCAGGTGATCTGTAGCAGGCTACAATCTGATGAGCAGCTTTGGCCAATGTTAGTTGCACTTGCATGGTCTCCAAGGCCTCATGCTGTGCCACTGACCTGAAGGTGTGGGTATCCATAAGGTAAATGGGTACACCCCTTCCTTTTGTATTTCACTCGTGGTTTTGGGTCCAAAGGTCAGAGGGACTGTGAGTGTTTTACGTGGAGCATGTCCAACAGCTCTGCATTTGACATAGCTAAATATGTTAGGCAGTGAACACATCTGAGTAGGTGATATGCAAGGGAGTACAGATGGAGCATTTTGAGATGGTCTGTGTATGGCATGTATTTCTGTCCACTAATGCTCTTTGTGAGGTATTGCTGCAGGCTTTACAGTTGTTGTAGTTGTCTTGTGAGGTACATAGCAAAAGTGGGGTTGTGCTCTATTATAGTTCTAGTGAGTGATGAGTAGTGTGGAACAATGTCCTCTTCTATTCTGCAGGAGACGCATTTTGTGATGAGGTGTGCCACATAGCAGGGTTTCCTGACTACTGTGGGGATGTAATTATCACAGTTGTGTCCAGTGTACACCTGTGACTTAAGGTATCTTGTCACACTTTCAGTGTTAAGTATACTACCACCTATGTTGTAGTTCTTGGTTACAGAGTTTTTAACAAAGGGGATGACAATGCACCTTTTGGCATTGAGCTAGAGCCCATGGCTTTGACAACAGCCATCTGTCTCAGTGAGGCCCTTTTGTAGGATGTCCACATCTTTAGTGTTTACAATTATGGCTCCTAGTTTGCAGTCCTCTGGAAACTTCTGTAGCCGCAGACCTTCCATGTTAAAGTTTACTTCAGGGAATTAGATACTAAACAGGACAGGACACAGGACTGGACCTTGTGGTACTGCACTCATCACTGGTCCAAAGTCATAGTTGGAGTCTGCTACTTTCACAGTGTGTGTTCTGTCAGTAAGCCTGTTGGCAACCCATCTTGTGACATAGCAATTTATACCTAGTTTAGTAGGTTTATCTATATTTCCAGACTCTGGGGTGGTGTTGTAAGCCATGGCAGGATCAACATAGGCTGTGTGAAGCACCTTACCCTTGTTGACAGTTCTGTTGACTGCTTCAATGTCATCTATCAGGTTTAGGTGATCTGCATTTTACAAACCCAACATGGTTGTGGTCCAGGGTTTGGGTATTACAAATGTAATTGTTTATATGTTGTATGATGATACATTCCATGGCCTTGAAGAGCGGGCTCATCAGGCTAATGGGGTGCTAGTTCCTGGGGTCCGTGGTGTCTCCACCCTTGTGTAGTGGGATAACCATCACTGTGCACCATTCTACAGGCACAAAGCATGAGGTGAGGCTATGACTGCACATGGTACATCAGTGCGGTGCCTGTTCGTTCTGTGGTTTGTGTGGAACACTGCCTGTGAAGTTATCTGGTCACATGGCTGCTGTGATACTGGCTTTGGAGAATGATTTTTTACCTGTGCAGCCGTGATGACAGCAAATTTGCAGTCTTCCATTATAGAAATGTGCTCTTCATGGGTGAGAGGGGGGGGTACAGTTAACACTGATCCTATCTGCCAGGATGTTGGCAATATCAGTTGGGTCTGTATATTTAGTTCCATTGAGCTGTAACTCAGAACAGATCTGAGTGTAGCCATGACATGGATCTGTCTGTTGAGCAGAGATCTCCTGAGTAGACAGTATGCAACAGAGTACAGATCGGGTTACATTCAGTCTTGTTGCATGGGGCAACTGTTTGAGGGCAGTAATCCTCTTGTTAGGGTACTTCAGTGGTCTTTCTGGCTGCTGAACGTGCCTAGTCAGATTAATTGCAAGTGTGTTGTGGTACTCTCTGACGGGTCTGATGACTGATGAGTACTGGGAACCTTCTTTGACCTACATGCACAGACCTTGTCAGTTTGTGTGAACACATAGCATGATTTTCTGACAACTTTGTGAATGTGTTTCTGGAAGTAGAAATGTCTATCCACATTTGTCCATAGATCCCTTATTATCACATCCGTATTTGGCATAAGTGTGTGAGCATGCCCAGTATGACCTTTCAATATGTTGTTGCCTGACGTTTGCTTCATTTTTTAAGTGTGTGAGCATGCCCAGTATGACCTTTCAGTGTGATGCTGAATGACATCCACTACATTTGTTGGAGTGTGTGAGCACGCCCAGTATAGACATTTATACTATATGTGTATGAAAAATCAAGTTGTATTTTTACAGCAGGGCTCACCTTTGTGTCATAGATCAACAGGGATCATGCTGTGCCTGCAGGGCTTCCGTGAGACACTTTCCATAGACTTATCAACATTTGTACATACAGGGGGGACAGCTATTCTTTGTACATTTCTACCCAGGGGCACACTTGATTGTTACTGTGGGTGTACATAGGATGAGGGTTTCACCTTACACTTATTCACATTTGCTATGCCTGCACTTCTGTGTACGGTACACCATTTCAGTCTGCATTGTTGCCTATCATACTGGCTTGAGACATACTACTGTGCTACAGATCCTAGCGTGCAATGTCACGTATATTAGATTGCAACTTCATAGCCTACACAACCCACATCACACCGCCTGCCCTGATGTTCTCTGTCTGCATGGGTCTGTGGGGGAGGTTACCCATAGGCCTCTTTAGGGACATGATACAGCATGTCTTTGTGTTTGCATTACTGTACCATTGTCCTGCTGTGTCTGTGCCACTGAAATGCTATCATGGCTTAGTGGTTCAGTACTGTGACTATAGTGCACAGTATCCTGGGTTTGAGCCCTGTCACTGCTTTTTATTTTCATGCTGGGCAGACCAGACTGCTTAAGGAACAGTAAAGCAAATGTGAGCATGTTTACCTGACTTTGCTCAACTTTGCATGACTTTGCCCGACCTTGACCAACATTGCTCAACATTGACCAACATTGCACTACTTAGCACGGGCAATTTTGTTTACATATACTAAATATTGGTAAATGCTGCTTAGCACTGCTTTATATTGTTTAGAACATGGCATTCATGCCTCCAATGGTGCTGCAGGGCTGCCTATGTCGGATGCACATACTACACTCCCTATACATGTTTGGAAATAGGTAGTGTCAAGGTAGGCATCCCTTTTATTTTATGTGCGAGTCAGAGAGAGGTATAATTTCCAGGGTTCCTACTGAGCCAGTGTAAGTGCTATGCGTTGCCTTTTAGCCAAGGCCAAGGCATACTGGGCATGCCTCCTTCTGCCTACTGGGGCAGGCTCAGGTTGTTCTTCCTCCAAGTCACGCTGTGCCTGTGCAGGCCTTGGCAATGGTGGGGGGCTGTTTGGCCCTTCCCCATGCTGTTCCTGCTGCAGCTGTTTTCACAGGATCATATTGTGTAGCATGGCACATACCATGACAATTTGGGTACATGTAGTTGGTGAGTACTGCAAGGCTCCACCAGATGTGTCCAGACACCGGAACCGTGACTTGAGCATCCCAAACAAACGCTCGATTACATTTCGTGTTTGTGCGTGTGCCTCATTATGGAGTTCTTGTTCAGGTGTGTGTGCATTTCTGATGGGTGTCATCAGCCATGGCTTCAGTGTGTATCCAGCATCCCCCACTAGGTGACCGTTGGGGATGTCCCCACTGGCAAATGTCTGGTACAGCTGCGTCAGATGCCAGATATGGGAATCGTGGTAGCTTCCAGGGCAGCCAGCACACACATTCAGTATTATGCCCTGGGCATCACACATGACCTAGCAGTTGATGGAGTGGAAGCCCTTGTGATTGATGTAAGCCCTACCCCGCTCACCGGCTGGTGCTTTGATGTGTATGTGCATGCAGTCAATTGCACCCACTACCTCAGGGTATTCCGCTATTTGCTGGAAGAGACGCATATTGCTGGCCAATACCTCATGGGAATTGGGGAAATGTACATGATCACTGACATGTGCTGACATGGCATTCAGGAACTGGTGCAGTACCCTGGATGCTGATGCCTGTGAAATCCCCATCATATCACCAGTTGGTCTCTGGAAGGTACCTGTTGCTAGTATTTTTAGGCCAACACATACCTTGGTTTCCACTGGGATGGGTTCCCCTCTGTTTGTTCTGTGTGTGAGGCATGGCCTGCACAGCTCAACAATTTGCTGCAGGAGCTCTCTGTCCACTCTATAGCGCGCCACAATCTCCAGCTCATGTAGCCCCTGGTAGGTTACCCTGGGTCTGTACACTCTTCTCAGTCTCCTCACTGTGGGTTGCTCAGCAACATCCGCAATGGTACCACCCTTAGCATCTTGTACATGTTGCCTTATAATAGCAATGGCAGCCCCTAACATTTTTTTCTCAGTTAAGCTTTTTAAGTTTTCACTTCTCTTTGTATACTGCAGTGTTGCAGTGTTTCTGAGTAAAACATGGGGGAATGTTGTTTGCAGAGTTTTAAGTGCTGGGCTGGGCTAGTGTACTGCCTGTGTAATTGGCTGATTCTGATTGATTTCACCTGGCAGCTCTGCTAGTTCTCCTTGGTTAACTTCCCACTACTACTTTTCTTTCCTTTTCCTTTTCTGTTTCCACAGGGGCCAGTGCCGTGCAAACACGAGCACACGCGTGCACACAGCCTTACACAGGCTTACACGGGCTTAGGCGGGTGCACATCTGCGCACACAGGCTTACACAGCCTTACACAGGCTTACACGGGTGCACACACGCGCACACAGGCTTAGATGGGTGTACAGGCGCACACACGCGCGCACACAGTGTAAGCATCTTTGCAAGAAACTTTGGTTGTAGCCACAGCGTATGCCTTCGGTTTCTTGGTTTCAGTTCAGACACCTGTAGACACGCCTCTTCCAGTCCTGTGTAACTCACAGCAAACACATGCCACTCTGCTCCAATAAGCTTACAGTCTTGGATACATACCCCCCTCATGATGTCACCTATCTACTACTCTGTTACTCCCCTAATCCTACTCTTACACTCTAGGGACATGGTTCTCATGGCAGTAAAAATTGGGATTCACTATCCTTATACTCATTTGCATAGGATTGCCTACTAATGCTTGGTTACATCTCTCACACTGAGCTTCCCCGCTTAGCAACCACTACTCAGTAGCCATGTTGTCTTCAGCCTGCCATTCACTTGCATGGCAGATGGATATTTTTAATAAAATGCCTATTTTTGGCTTTTATTTATTTATTTTTTGGTTTTTAGAGTGCAGCACGTCTGCGTGACGCTGTGCTACGCTTAAACATCGGAGATCGGGAAAAAAACATTTTTTATTTTTTATTATTTTGCAACACATATAAATGCCAATGGCCTTATATTTGGCCATTGACATGCTTCCTCAACTGGATGCATCCTTTATTTGGAGCTGTCATTGCTCTGTTTTGCTATTTGCAGAACGGTACTCAGTTACCAACCGAGTACATTTCTGCAAATAACACTACTCTTACTCGGACAGGTTAGTGTTTCCTGGATTGCAAATTTACCTCATTTGCATAGCTTTCAGCAACAAATGAGGTAATTTGCATAACCTAACACTGTCCGTGCAAGAGTCGTTTTAGGTGCTCTCATGCACGCCCCGGGCGGCTGTTCCTGGATCGCTCAGCAGACATATTGGCTGTCTGGAGTCTTACACTACTCTTAGACTCATGGCCTTTTTTCTGTGCTGTATTTTGGTATAGTGAGTACTATTTCCTCTCTCCCCACAGTATTCCAGTCTTGGAAATGGTATATATAAATTTCAGGCAGTGGCGGAGGCTTACCCCCTACAAATTTTTTTTTTTTTTCAAATGGTTGGTGATGGAGCTTTTGTGCTTAATGACTTGCAGTATGATGTTTTAATTTTATAATATAAGTATGTATGTATGTGTATATATATATATATATATATATATATATATATATATATATATATATATATATAATATGGAGGTTCTTCAAAGTACCTAAAAACTGAACTTTAGAACATCAGACCCAAAGATCGAAAGTCAAAATACCAGAAGAAAATTAAAAGATGCAAATGATGTTTTTTTGCAAAGGGATGAGAGACTGTGCCTTCTCCCGCTAATTATATATACACTGACTCTGAGATCGCTCATCAGCAGAGTAGGGGGAAATACCCACTACCTGCTGTTCTGCAACCTCACACACATTGATGCCGGTAGTCAATCATATAATTCTTCAATTAATTCTGCTGGCATTAGAGATGTTTGATATTATGAACATTCAACTATTTAAAGTGCTATATATGATTATTTATTTATTTTACATTTGTTGACCGGGATTGTCCGACTGAGCTGAAGAGCCCTTTTTCAGCGGTGGCCTGGGTAGAAAAGCTCCAACATATTTTACAATTTTTATTATAAATTAGCATTAAACAGCAATGCTACAGGATTATTACAATGCATTAAGTAGAAATACAATGTTATACAGTGTCAATAATCAGGAGTATAGCATAACTATTTCAAGATGTATAAAAATAAATATGTCATTAAGATGAGTATAGTTTTTGGGGTAAGTGGTTAAAAAACCCAGTTTTATCATGATGTAGTTGGATGAATGCAACACATTTACAATAGAATGTTTCTCTGAGGCAATTTGTTTAATAGATTTTAGAAGACAGTAGAAAGAGTAGTCAAGGAAGATTAGAGAGAGCTAGTGAGAAGAGTGAGTTAAGGGCAGAAAGTAGATTAAGGTATGAGAAGTAGGGGATGTTAAGGAGGGAGAGTGCAGTGGCAGGACCAGTGATTTTTAAAGTGCTCTTTGGTGGTTGTCTTAAATTGTTTAGGATGTGTAAGAGTCCTGATTTCTAGTGGGAGCCTATTCCAGGCAATAGTGGTATGATAGCTGTATATGTTGCGTCCAAATTTAGACTTGGGTTTGTAGATTTGTAGTAGGTCTTGGTTAGAGCTTTGGAGAGGTCTGGAGGGAGAATAATGGGAGATGAGAGGGGATAGTGTTGGGCAGTAGGAAGGCTGGTATGGGTTAGAATGGATGATCTGGAGCTGAGAGAGAAGAAGCTGGTGGGGTAATTCAAGTCAGTTTAGGTGTTTTAGAGAGAGACAGTGATGGGATTTGTAGGTTTGTTGGGCAGAAAATCTAGCTACCTTGTTGTAGGTAGATTTGAGTTTGGTCAGGAGTGCTGAGTTAAGATTTGTGAGAATTTGGGAATTGTACATTAGACTGGGTAGAAGGTAGGTAAGAGAGAGAGTAATCTTGGCTTCAGAGATAAGGAATTTCTTGTTACGGTAAAGGAGCCCTAGTTTTGAATGAGTCTTTTTGATACAGTTATTAACATGCAAGTCAAATTTAAGCTGATCATCAATGGTTATGCCTAAGAGCTTAGTACTGGATTCTACCTAAATGGGAGTGTTATTAAGAGACTGTATGGAGAAGGATGGTTTAATATTTATAAACTTTATAGGTAGGAAGAGTAACAGCTTTGTTTTTTAGGGTTAAGGATGAGCTGGTTGTTGGAGAGCCATGTTTCAACTAAGTTAAAAGATGCCTGAGTAGCTGAGAAGAGCTTAGAGGGAGAGTTGGCTGTTGTTATGACTGCAAAGTCATCTGCGTATTGCACTAAAGATGACTGAGGACAGGAGGTATAGAGCTGATTAGTAAAGATATTAAAAAGTAAAGGCCCTAGGATAGACCCTTGAGATACGCCCATTTTGACAGAGAGAGGAGGGGAGAGTGCAGAGTGCCATCTCACTGATTGAGATCTATTAATGAGGTAGCTGGAGAACCATGCAACAGTATCAGAGGAGAAGTTGAGGTTATGCAGTTTGTGCAGTAGAAGAGCGTGTAAGACAGTGTTGAAAGCTTTTGAAAGGTCCAAGAATAGGCAAGAAATAATATATGATTATGTATAGTATAGCATGCCAGAAGTGAACTTGAATCAGAAGTATTAGAAGTAATGTAGGTCTAGATGATGGAGGAGCAGGAAAATTTTCCTTCTTTCTGTTGCATTGGTATTTATTTCTTTTGAATGCTTTTATTTCTTTATTTGGCGTTTTTCTCTATGGGCCATCACTGAGTAGGGCTATTTTCATATGATCAATTTCTCTTGGTAAACAAATGCTAATAAATAAAATTAAATAATACATTGTTTATGCTATGCCAGTTTTGCATTAATGTCCCACTAGTTCAAGCTTTTTCAGCTTCTCTTCTTTCACTGAAATTTCTGTTTTACATGATCTATGCAAAATTAAACTATATTATGGTATATAAATACTGACGTTCTCAGCAGTTTCTGTGAGCTCCAAACCACTTCTATTAAAATAGTAAAACATTTCTCATGGAAAGCTATTTATGATAATGCTTACATATTTTGTGGCATACTTTTTAAGGATAGAGGCTGCTCCTCTGCATTTGTATAGTCTTCTGAGGGGAATTAATTTAGAATCATCCAGTCCTCTATGTGTTAACTCTGAGACCTGATATCACTACAAACTCCTGCAGGACTTTCTCAGGTAAACCACATTATGTGACTAGATCTCTTGTCTGGATATGACAGCTGTTGACAAATTTGAATCTTTAGAGTCCATGGTCTGTCATTTTCTGAAAATGAGGATCAAAGCAAAGAGAAAACAGAAATGAGATGATGGGAATCCATGCCTCATTCTCTTTTCTACAGGAAACATCGCAAATCTACTGGATGATCATGAATGTCTCTCTTTTAGGCAGCTGTGCTGGGTATTTGCCACTTGAATAAACATAAATTAAATCTGAAAGGCCTGTAATACTTTTATTTCCAAATTGCACTGCAGCAACAGTCACTGGCTAGATCACTGGAGGAAATCATGTGACAAGGTCTAAGGAAAACTAATTTTTACAGTCCCCTGATAGTTTGCTATCCCAGAAACATTTCTAGATTTAATGCAGACTATGTACAGGGACCCAGTGATATAAGTACACAGCTGGCCTTAGGTATAGGCCAACTAGGCGTCTGCCTAGGGCACCCCTCTATAGCAGGGGCACTTTTTTCAGTAATCTGGATGGTATAGGTAGACCAGAATGGGGGCACCAGTTGAAGGGGGGGGCACTGTGGAGCCTTTTTGCTTAGGGCGCCAGTTGACCAAAGGCCAGCCCTGTATAGGTATGAACAATGTAAAGACTCACAGAAGGGGGTTCCCAGTACAACAGAGGGGGGAGCAGGGTCAGCTTTGTACCTATTCTTCCTTCTACTGATAATGGACTACAGCAGCAAACAGGTCAAAGGGCACAGATCATCAAATCCTCAGTTTTCAGATGCTGTGGCACTGCAAGCAGACCCTGACAAGGAACTTCATCAAATAGTAGATAACTGAAATTCAAAACTGAAGCCAAGTGGGATGAAACAGAGTACAGTCAAGGCAGTGCTTATGGGAGAAAGTGCAGGAAATCAGAATAAATGTAAAACACAAAAATTCCACCACAGACAAACCACACTAGTAGCCAGGAACCAAAACTGAGTGCAGAGAAAAAGAATGCACAACTGTGGTAACACACCAGTCACAGTTCAAAATATCCAAAGGTAAAGAAGGCAACAAACAGTAGGCAGCAGGTAAAATAAATCCAAGTTTAATGCATACATAAACTGGTAAGCACTTTCGCTATGGAATCATAGCTTCTTCAGACCCTAATGAAACATCATCTTTACTGAACATTTATATAACACTGTCATAATACACAAACCAATCAGGAGTTAAAACTAATAACAACATTAAATAGTTAAAGCTGAACTCAATAAAAAAGTAAACTCAGCAAAAGAAGGTATTCATTACTTTTTCCTTCTCCTTCTGGCTTTTAAAACAGGTTTCAAAGGTATAAATTCATTTAAGCCTAGCCCCTTATGAGAATGTAGTTTGGCTATCCATCTTGCTTCACATCTCTCTGTTTCATTTTCAATATTGCCTAACCTAACATTCTCATATATAACATCTAACACAATAAAAGAAAACCTGTGTTCATTATCTTTCATCTGAACATGTTTAGCTAAGGCATTAACAGTATTACCTTTATTTATACAATATATATGGTGTCTAATACATTCACGAAACCAATGGTTGGTCTTGCCAACATACAATGACCTGCATTGCTCACAGTTAGCTAAATATACAATGTTAATAGTGTCAAAGTTAGCCATAATGTTTAAAGATTATTTCTTCCCTGCCTCTGGATGAACAAACTCATTACCCTCTATTACATACTGACAGAAATTACAAGTGCCACATTTTTTGGTACCCTCTCCCCATTGTCCATAACACAACTTATCCGGATAACTCAACAACTTCTTTAGTTTCACCCTGTTCCTGTAATAAAACTTAGGAGATGTGCCAACTAATACTTCAACAGATGAATCAGAAGTTAAAATATGCCAGTTCTTTTTAATTATATCAATTACCTTATTTATATCACTGGAAAAAGCCATAGGGACTCTTGAGATGTTATTCCTTCTAACCTGCCTGTACTGATCACAGGTGGGGGTCATAAAATAGGGTCTCCCAATACCCTTCCTATGATGGCGTGCAGTACACATACTCTTAGCTCTCTCAGTCCCCCTATACCCCCTATCCTCAAAATCTTCCTTCAGCGTCACAATAAATTCCTCAAAGTCCTGGTCTTTAACATGTAGTCTTGAGACCCTTAACATTTGTCCCTTCACCATATTCTCAAAAACATGGTTAGGATGCATACTACTATGATGGACAAAACTCGGATTGTAGCAATCCTTCCTACCAGTTTGTATATGCATTAAACCTGGATTTATTTTACCGGCTCCCTGCTGTTTGCTGCCTATTTTATCTGTGGATATTTTGAACTGTGACTGCTGGGTTCATACATTCATAGAGTCATAGGATGGTACTAGGCTATCGGCCCTAGGGCCTATACAAGTCTAGCCATAACAATTCCCTGGCTATTTCTTCCCACACTATTTACTTCCCTGGACCCCTGTCTAGCAGGGTGACTGATGTGATCCCCGAGGTGAATTTTCTTTCTCCCATCCAATCATCAAGGTTCCTTTTGAAGATGGCCAAAGAGGTGCTCTGCTTGACATGTATGGGCAGTCTATTCCAGAGTCTGGGGAGTCTCTGGGTCAGGAGCCTATCCCTCCAGCATGTTTTGTTTATTGTGATGACAAGATTTAGATCCCTGGAGCATGTGGCTCTGAGGGATTGGGATTTCTTTAAGTGTAGCATGTCCAACAGCTATGGGTTTGACATGGCCTTGTATGTTAAGCAGAGATCGCCTCAGAGTAGATAATATGTGACAGAGTATAGCTGGAGTTTTTTAAGGTGGTCAGCATAGGGCATCTGCTTTAGGGCTGTGATTCTTTTAGTGAGGTATTTCTGCGGCCTTTCCAGTTGTTGCAGATGTCTTGAGAGGTACATACCAAATGGGGCGTTGTATTCTATAATAGGTCTAATGAGGGATGAATACAGTGGGACAATGACCTCCTTTTTTCCTGGATGAAAAGCCCTTAGTGATGAGGTGTGCCACATAGAAGGATTTCCTGACTGTTGTGGCAATGTAGTTATTGAAGGTGAGACCACTGTCCACCTGTGTCCCTAAGTCTCTTATCACACTTTCGGTATTTAGTGTACTGCCATCTATGTGGTAATTCTCGGGTACATGTTTTTTCCCAAAGGGGATAACTATACATTTTTTGGCATTGAGCTTGAGCCCATGGCTGTGGCACCAAGCATCTGTTTCTGTAATGCCCTTTTGTAGTGTATCCACATCATTTGGGGATTCAATAATGGCTTCCAGTTTGCAGTCATCTGCGAACTTTGTTAGCCAGAGTCCCTTAGTGTTGGCCTGTACTTCAGAGAAGTAGATGCCAAACAAGAGAGGTCCCAGGACTGAACCCTGAGGTACTCCACTTGTCACTTGTCTGGAGCTGGATTTGGAGTCAGCTACTTTTACAGTGTGGGTTCTGTCAGTAAGCCAGTTGGCAACCCATCGAGTGATGTAGGGATTAATGCCTAGCTTAGTAAGTTTATCTATGATTCCAGAATGGGGGATGGTGTCAAAGGCCTTGGTGAGGTCCAGATAGGCTGTGTGAACTGCCTTACCCTCATCCACAGCTCTGGAGAATGATTCGAAGAAGTCAATAAGGTTCAGCAGACAAGATCGGCCCTTCACGAACCTAAACTGGGTGGGGGTCCAGTGTTTTCAGGTTGCCAATGTCTTTGTTTATAAGTTCCATGATAATACGTTCCATGGCCTTGTAGATCAGGCTCATCAGACTGATGGGTTGGTAGTTCCTGGGATTCAAGGTGGATCCCCCCTTGTGGAGTGGGATAACTGTAGCTGTGCGCCACTCAGTGGGCATGAAGCCTGAGGTGAGGGTATGATTAAACATGACACCTAGGTGAGTTGCCAGTTCATTTTGTAGTTCATGTAATACACAGCCCGGGATGTCATCTGGTCCCATGGATGCTGTATTCTTAGCTTTAGAGAGTGCATTTTTTGCCTGTGTGGCCGTTATTACCAGAATTTTGCAATCTTCCAGTATTGAGATGGGCCATTTAGGGGGTGAGAGGGGGTGAAGAACTGAATCGATCTGCCAGGATATTGGCAATATCCTTGGGATTAGTATATGTAATGCCATTCTGTTGTAGCTCAGAGGAGATCTGAGCATTGCCATTTAGATTCTTGACATAGTTATAGAATGCCTTGTGGTTGTCTTTGGAATCTTTGGTAATTTTATTTTCGTAACTAGCTTTAGGGGATTTTATGAGGGATCTCAGCTTCTTACTGAGGCTGGTAAGGGAGTTTTTTGCATCCTGGGATTTTCCTCTTTTCTGCAACAATTTTTTCCTTTTGTTGTAAAGTTTGTTTATGGCAGGGGACCACCAGATTGTCTTCCTTTTTCTGGAGGAGAGCATCTTGGTTCTATTTGGGATGGCACGATTCATGCATGAGTGGATGTGCTCATACAGTGCCTTAGTGTAGGACTCAGCAGTCGAACTTTTAGTTCCCATCTGCATGGTTGTCATGAAATTTGTAAATTCTGACTTGAGTAGCATGAATTTGGCCTTGGAGAAGTTTTTTTATGGAGGTTTCCTTACTGGGGGGGTGGGGGGTGGGATGTGGATGTTAAGGGTGATTAGCTTATGGTCTGACCTGATCAATGAGGGTGTGACCATAGGTGTGGAGCATCGATTTCCTATGTTGGTAATGACCAGGTCTAGGATATTGGAGCCCCTAGTGGACTATGGATTAGTTGATCCAGGGCACTGGAATTTATGAATTCCAAGAACCGTTGGGCAAAGGTGTTGGTGCATGAGTAGTTTTCCCAGTTAAAGGCAGGGTAGTTGAAATCATCCAGTATTAAGGTGTTTGGTTGTATATTAATATTTTCCAGTATGTTTAGAAAGGTGTAGTGAGAATCTTGGGGCATGGTGGGGGATCTGTAGCAAGCTACAATTTGGATTGCAGTCTTACCTAGTGTTATTTGCACCTGGAGAATTTCAGATGCATTGTGTTGGGCAACTAACCTGGTGGTGTGAATATCCTTGGTGAATATGAACACTCCTCCACCTTTAGTGTTTCGATCCTGGTTTGGTAGCTGAAAAGTGTGGTAAGAGTTGTAGCCTGGTATTGCAGGGGTGCTCTCTGGAGCCTTGAACCAGGTCTCAGTTACTGCACAGGTATCAATGTTCTCCATTTTTAGGAGTGCCTCGAGAGAGTGCATTTTGAGGTTTAGACTTCTAGCATTGAGTAGCATTACCTTCAGATTTTGCATGCTTGTACCTGTTACGGTGGTGGTTTTGCCCTTTGAACTTTGCCTAAAAAAGGTACTATAGGGTTGGCAAGAGCCTTAGCCAGTAACCTGAATCCCAGGGGTGACAGGTGCAGACCATCTCTGGCAAAGCATTATGGTCTGTCAGTCATGTCGTCCCAGGCAGACAGATACTGGATCCCCTTTAAATGACACCAGAAGCTTAGCCAATTGTTGAAGTCAATCATTTTGTCCTGATATTGTGGTATCATTCTGGGCGAAGGCAGGATGCTACTCAGGGCTAGGGTCATACCTGCCTGGGCCACATGATCCAAGATTTCTTCCATGTCTCTTTTCATGTAGTCCAGGGAGGTACGTCTTAAGTCATTCACTCCTATATGGACAATGACAGAGTCGTATTTGTACTTGTTGTGGAGTGACCTGAGTGCATGAGTTATTTGGCAGATCCTGGCACCTGACAGGCAGCTCACTGTAATTTTCGCCTTGTTCAGCCTGGTGAGTGGGACATCAGTGTGCCTGACTATAGAGTCACCTATGACTAAAGTGTTAGGTACGTTGTCTTGCCTTAGGGGCTGTTGCTGGGTGGCACACTGGTGTTGTGAGCTATGTGACACTTTGGTTGTGATTGGTGTTTGTGTTTCAGCTTCAGAGGTCTTGTTGCTTGGGCAGATTACTGTTAAGGGCCTCCACATATGTGGGTTTAGTGTTGCTATATGTGGGTGTTGGTGGTGTGGGTTTAGAAGGGCTATGTGTTGCTTGAGGTGTAGTGCGGGTGTTAACCTTCTCCTCTTGACTGTCTAGCACAATCTTGGATGGAGAGAGCTTTGCTTCCAGTTTGGCTATGTAAGTGCATCTTGCACAGGTTGTAGTGTTGTTGGTAGGAGGAGAGGGTTGTCTGTGTACATGAGGCAGTTGCTGCATTGCCCCAGTATTCCCAGATTCACCAGGTGGACAGGAGAAATCAATGGAAGCTGACCCTTGGACATGCCTGGTTTGGTGCTTTTTTTTTTTTTTTTTTAAAGTACACTTGTGTTTTTTTTCTTTGCACTCAGGGAATAAGATGAATTTGAAAATGGAGCTAGAATGGAAAATAGTGGAGTAGGTTTACAACCGCAGGTATCTGGGAGGTGTGGTTGAGGAGAAGGAAATCAAAGCTAAAATCAGAGGTGCTGCAAGCAACTGACTCGATATATCAGGGTTAGTGAGTAAAAGAAAAATGCCATTGAAACTGAAAAATATGATGTATAAAAGAGTGGTGCAACCAGTATTTCTGGTATAGCACAGAATCCTGGGCAGTAAAGGCAGAGCTGCTCAGGAAGCTTGAATTAATGGCAGATAATCAGACTGATAGGTTTTTAAGGACAATAGGTGAGGAGTCCAAATTACTAGATGATTAATTGGTTGATGAATGAATGGCCAAGTAGAATATGAGCCTGGTTAGACTGGCTTAATCCGATGCATAGTGCATGAAAGTAGACTGAAATAAACATCTAATTATTACTCGCTCTCTCTGTCTCTCTCTCTTTCTGTGTGTGTGTGTGTGTGTGTGTGTGTGTGTGTGTGTGTGTGTGTGTGTAAGTATATATATATATATATATATATATATATATATATATATATATATATATATATATATATATACACATGGGTCTACTTCTTTTTGTCGAAAACACATTTGGTCGAAAGTCAGTTTCCCCAGCACACTTCACTGAAAGCTCACTTCATCGAAACCTTATTTCACTGAAACTCATTTTGTTGGAAGTTATACATGGCCTTTTCCCCACTGTAGTGCAACCCTGGAGTTAGAATATTAAGTAAGGGGGTGTGTGTGGGGGGCACACCACCACCAGTTTGCTTATACGTTTTCTTTTGGAAAGAGTTATTTATTTAACTTGGAAGTATACATGCATATGGTTTAAAATGTTTAACATAGGTGGGGGGGCTATACCCCCCTACACCCCCTTACTTAATATTCTGTAACTTTCGACGAAGTGAGTTTCAGTGAAATTAGTTTTCGCTGAAGTGAGCTTTCAGTCAAGTGTGCTGGGGAAACTGACTTTCGACCAAATATGTTTTCGACAAAAAAGAAGTAGATCCATATATATATATATATATATATATATATATATATATAAGATCTACTTTGATCCAGCGAATTTACATTTCATCAAACAGAAAGACATGACCTCATTTATGCGAAAGTCCATTTTTTCAAAAATGCACTTTCATGTAAAAACAAAAATAAAACCTAAACCAAACAAAGAAAAAACACACTAAACACAATTATAAAGGGGTGCAAGCCCTTCTGCACCCAACCACACCCCCTACTTTAATATTCTCACTGCGAGATTACACTACAGTGGGGAAAAGGGAATATTCCCTTATCCCCACTGTACCACGATCTCAGCAATAGTTTGCTTAGTTGTACATCAACACTAAACATTGATGTACAACTAACATTACATGCAAACTGCATGTTTTTTTTTTATTTCTGTTTTTACACGAACGTGAGTTCCCAAATTTACGTTTTGATGAAACGTAAATTCGCTGGATCAAATGGGATCCATATAGATACACACTTACACATAGTATGGTTCTGGAGATAAATCAATCCTCTGCCTATCAAATTAATATCTGGTGAAAATGCAAAACACTGTGTTTGACAGTTCTTGTGGAGGCTACAGCTTGAGACAAGTCCAAATGGGTGTCAGTAGTCACAAAGCAGATTATGTGAGTGCAAGGCCAAGTTTCAACAAAGTAGTGGTAGCCGAGAATATAAAGTAATTTGGGATACAAGGCAGAAATCCAGCATCTAAGTGCTTGACTCTAGTAAATAGAAACACAACAACGAGGCTAATAATCATTGTGTATTAATTCTGAGAATGATGTATGTCATAGAATTTCCTTTAATCTGAGGTACAGTGGTCTTATAGTTAGGGGCTTGAGGTCACAGACTTGCAACATTGAGGATATGAGGGTGGTACCCCTAGCAAAAACAATATTTTAATTGAAGTTTTCTGTATTTCAATTCTCACTGTATTTACCTTAAATCATGGCTGACTGTTTGCACTTGAAAGTTTTGAAAAGTTCTTGCACGAAGTTCTGTCATGCATCCATAATTTTAAAAGAAATTAAGTATGCTTGTAACTGCATTTATGTTCAGCCTTGAATTATATCCCTTTTTTAAATCTAAGAAACATTTCCAGTGTTTGTTTCTTTAAGTTTTTGCAAACATTTATGCATTTACTTCAGTTCACTTATACTTTTTGTCCATCTTGCCTTTTACAACCCTCTTCTTGTTTTGCTTTCAGTCTTTGCTAGTTCCAATGTGTTTTACAGTGAATCCTGTTTTCCTTTCATAATCCTGCAGCCACCTACAAAATGCAAGTCATGCTCAAAAGTAAAGTTGCTGTTCACACTTTTTAATTAATCACAATGTCAGTAGAAAAGGGCCTCACTTAAAGCTTTACTTTCTCTGTACATTCAATGAAGAAAACATTCTCACAGCACAGGATACAATATAAATGTCTCAGACAGTAGTTGCAGGTTTACATTTAAGTCTGTGAGAACCATTTCAAAAGATATAATAAGCACATTCTGAGATGAGCTTCAGAAAAGCAGGACAGTGTCATTTTTTTTTTACTTTGGACTTCACATTATTAATTATTAGCTAAAAATAACTATGCTTGTTCTTTTCTTTTATTATTATTATTATTTTTTTTTTTGCAGGTATCAACGCAGATAAAGATATTTTTAGCAAATCATCAGGATAAATTAGAGCCATCCACCAGGTATCTGGATTATACTGAGTTACTAAAAGGATTGCAGTGAAAAGGGCAAACAGCTATGAAGAGGAGTTTCATTTATTAGTGCGAAGGGTTTCTGACAAAGTAGGCTAAAATACATTGCAGAACATCTGAATCACAGACATACTGATCCAAATTGTACCAGAATACATCAGAAAGACAGGTTTAGTTACACATTTCTGAACCTACTTTGATCATAATCATGGCAAGTTTCATGTCTGATTTGAACATTTTCAAATGTAAGTTATAAAACCACAGGAATTACGTATGTATACGACATTGTCAAAAACACACATCATGTTATATAAGCATAGCAACATCTTCACGTTTTCTAGTGTCCTCTCACCATAGGAATTTGATTTGCTCAAATTAGAATCTATGTACAATTTATGTAGTATCTATGTTTATCAGCTTTGTTTCAGTGCAACAGTACAGCAGTGTATAATTCCTCACCGTTAATACTGTTCTACAAAGGTTATAAACAGAAATATAAATCCAAACAGTAAATTTGAAACAGAATATGTAGACGGTTCAGCTTCCAAGCATCAAAGATGAGTGTACTCTGACCCAGTGGCACAGAGCGATGAAGCTCTTACCGTAACACAGGAGGCCACTGTTCAAATGGGGGCATCTCAACTGCATGGGACAAGCAGGGGTGCAGAGCAGTGAAGGGCTATGCCTGTTTTATCTCTTTCATGGTGGAGGAGGGGGTGCTGGGTGGTTGGGAGCTCACTGGGAGGTGTGATTGCTCTGGTAGAGGCCAAGTAAACCACCTCCCATGCTCTAGGGACAGGGGCTGGTCTCATTGCTGCTTATGTCTGCAGTCAGCCCCCTGCATGTCCCCTTTTCACTCCACTAGCTGATTGCCCACTGAGGGTAGTGGTAGGGCTTAAGAAAGAAATCCTTACATCACCCAGGATGAGTGCCTGTATGATGTCCTATCCTGTTCATCCCTTGGGTTGATGAATGACAGGCAGAGGGGTAAAGCATGTCAAAACTGAAGAAATGGTGAGTGCTGGCTCATGCATGAAAGAATGGCATTTTATAAGTACATTTTGTTTAATTCTCATTTATCCTTTGTAGACTGGTTAGTCTCATTGGGCTAGTATCCACAGTTCATGGGAGAGCTGAGGTGATATTTATACTACTAGGGGAAATTTGGCCAGAATGTTGCGGAACTTCCCTTAGTCTTTTCAGTAGGTGTTATGAGATGTTTTTCATCCACCTGAACTATCTGAAGGACTGCTCACTTAGAAGAGCAGGACTCCTGTTGTGCCGCACTGCAGTGTCAGCAGTCATTCTACCTGGTAGGGGAATAGAACCCACAGCCTTCTGCACCAAAGGCAAGTATGCTACCTGTTGAGCCACTGACACAGTATGCCAAATAAATAAGAATTGCATCTCACTCAACATCCAGTTTCTATGGAGAAAGTGATAAAAGCATGCAGTTTCTTTGTGAAGGAGAAAAAATATGCAACATACTATAATGGGGTATGATCTGGATATTCCTCGTTGAGCAATATATTTCCTACTCAGTGTAATCCACTCATATTACTCTGTCAGGTTTGTGGGGCCCATATCATGCCTCCTCTGTCTATTCTACTTTCTACAGAATATGCAACCAGTTTGCCAAGACTGGCATGCACGTCTTTGTATTCCACCTGTTCTCATCCTATAATCATCTTTTCTCTTTGACCCTTTCAAACAATCAAGAATATGGATTCATAACATTTCCCCCACGGTATGCTTGCCTACAGACATTTCACTGAAAAACTCTTTAAAAATTAAAAACAGAGGTTGAGATATTTGTAGAATTCTACATTTACCTAGGTTAAATCTCAAGTTCCACATTAGTGATGCAGATCCTACCTGGTCTAGGTCTCCCTTAATGCTCCTTCCCCAATCCCATTTATTATATACTTTTCACCTTGAGGCAAATAAGCACAAACCCCTTAATTTCCACAACTTGTTCCAAAAACCTACAGATATCTTCCACTTTGTGTCCCCATATTTACAGATGGTAAGGGCTGAGTGTTTATGTTCAAAGATCAAACAACTTAAAGAAGTATTATATATAACAAATTATACAGAAGATGATATAGTACACAACAAGTAATAGGTTCAGCTAAAAAATCTGGGTAAAATAAGTAAGAAGTATACTATAAGGGAGAAGAGAGAAAGTGTTAATAATAAAAATAAAAATAAATCTTCAATTTGTGTATTTACACCACAAATATTGTTACAAAATATTGACATATTGAACATCCAACATTTGCATTTCTGAAAGCTTGGAGTATTGTAGATAGAACCATACATAGCAAATTCGTTATGAAAGGTATTGGCTGGAATGATTAGGGATTTTGGTAGTAGAAATCAAGGGGCTTGTGCTTCTTTACAGAAGGGGCTAAGTGTATAATAAATAATTTTGAATTTATTGTCTAGCAATATGTTACATGTAACTCAGAAGTAATAAATTGTCTTTGCCCTTTTCTGATATAAGGCACACAAAACACATAGTCTAAAAAAGAATATTGGAACATGTAGGTGATGTACGTAATAGAAGGCTGCAAAGTCCTATATCAAGGCATTTTATTGAGTGCCAGCATAGTGAACATCTGTTGAACACTGTGGTTTTACTATAATATTCACACCACCTAAAGGAAAATATAGCACAATGCTTAATTTTAAAAGATAATTATTTATTCTTAAATTACCGAACATATTAGCTGTAGGGCCTAAATGTGGAAATAGATTGTAAAGTTTATTTTTTTATTTTGTAATAATGCAGAATATGATACTGTCTCTTTAAGATAGAATCATTTCTGTTAATTGATATAATTGCTAAGCATTGAATGAACACTTGTATTAAGAATCTGTGTGTCTCCTTGAAGATTGCAAAGATGAGGTACCAAGACCTTTTATATTGTCTTAAAAATAAAATTTAACCCAGGCAAAGATTTATTTATTATTGTCAGCCACACCTACCATTTAGCATGGACATCTCTTTACAAAAGACAGTGAACTGCATTTGAATTTTCATTTGTTTTTAGTTCATATTAATGATACTTTTGTATTTATTCTTCTAGTTGCAGCCAAATGAAGACAGCTTTCAATTTTCATGGATGTCAGATGCTTATCAGACAGCTTTGCTTTTTCTTCATATCTTGTAGGAGACAGTAACAGAAGAGAAACAAGTCAGAATATATTGCTACATGCTCAGCCTTCTAATGTTTGAAACGTTATAAATAAGAAAAGGCAAAAGCTTTAGTTTTAAAATTGACTTCAATTTTATTTAGTTCTAAATAGCTTTATCCAGGTAAAATTACATATATAGTGTTTTATTTAAGAGGATAGGTATTGATTTTATATTCAGTTTAGTGATTCTAATTAAGAAAACACACACTAGTATAGCCTTCTTATTCTGAAATTGACCCCTTAGGCTGTATCCTTTTATCTCTGCTATTAACTGCTCTCTTACATTAGCAGCCTTCTACATCTGAGTTACACTTAAAACTTGGAAGGACAATAGTAGAGCTTTTTCAAAATGCATTGTTCTCTAACTTGTTTTTGCTCTTTCTGTCTCATATTACCTCTACAAGAGATAACGCCAATTCAGACTGAGATTTAAACATAAAAGTTAGGTGGCGTTAGCTGTTCACTCAATATGTATTCTTACAATTGTCCTACCAGGAATTAAAAGCTTGTATAGAATGCAATGCATTTTCTTTCAATGTATAATTTCCTTTCACTTTTCTTCTAGATGCATCCTTTGCATTTCCAAATGTTCTTCCACTCTCTGGGTCAATGAAACAGCTATTTTTGCAGAACACTGGGAAATAGAATGGGACAGAGCAGCGACCTCAAAAACAATATTATACACAACAGAAGTTGTAGCTCCCAAATCATATAATTTAGACACACACACACACACACACACACACACACACACACACACACACACACACACACACACACACACACACACACACACGTTCACTACTAGCTGCCTGAATGGATCTATTTTGGTAGATTGAATTTACACTTAGCCAAACTGTAGATTACTGAGACAACAACAAAGAAATTGCAATAAACCGAGCCATCACATTACCAATGTTTTTTACAGGGAAAGAAGACATTTGGCTAACATTTAACAAAATAACAGACTGAAGTATGCCAAACCCACCCAGGTGGGGCTAAGAGGTCAATATCACCACATCAAAATGCGAATTCTCCGAATTGCATTAAACCGAGCCATCACATTACCAATGTTTTTTACAGGGAAAGAAGACATTTGGCTAACATTTAACAAAATAACAGACTGAAGTATGCCAAACCCACCCAGGTGGGGCTAAGAGGTCAATATCACCACATCAAAATGCGAATTCTCTGAATACGAAAACATTAACACGTAAACAGCGAAATACAAAAGTATGAATGGCCACTTCAGCAAATTTTTTCCCAGAAAAAAATTTGCTCGGCCGACCAACACCAAAATAAACTCTCAAACCCTAATCAAGTGGGGGGGCTTCACCCCCCATAGACCCCTAACTAAATATACCAACTCTGAGATTGCTCTACAGTAGAGAAAAGGGCAAATTCCCGATAACGGACAAGTGATTTTTTTTTCCCCTGGGAAAAAAATTTGCGGAAGTGGCCATTTGTACTTTTGGTATTTCACTCTTTATGTGTCTAAGTTTTCATATTCAAAGAATTTGCATTTTTATGTGGTGATATAGACCCGGGCTATGCACCCCCACACCCCTCAATGTGGGGCACTGCGCCTCCCACACTCACAACTAATTATACCAACTCTGGAATCACACTACAATGAGGAAGAGGGCAAATTTCCCCATGTTGGCCAAGTGTCTCCGTTCCCTGTAAAAAAATTGGTAATGTTAAGGTTCGGTTTATTGCCCTTTCAATGTTGTCTCTGGAATCTGCAATTCGGGTAAGTCTAAATTCGATCTACTGAAGTAGACTCATCTGAACATAGTCTTGCTTTGTCAATCTGTATTAACCTTTACATCTGGAATAACTAATGCAATTCCAGAGTTATGAGCATGTTTCTTCTGACTGTCCACCAAATGTAAAAGAAATTAAAATTAAGTTTTGAGTTATTCTAATTGTAAACTAATTGTAAGTTATTTAATTGTAAGCTAAGGTAGTACATATGAATATTTCAGTCCATTAAAGAAAAGCTACCAGTGAAGGCCCACCCAAAGGCAACCAGTTTTAAAGAATTACCCTTCCCCAATGGTACCATATTAGCTTATATGAAACCATATTCTTTACTTCTAATATCCACTATGGCAAAGTCTTTTATTTATAGTCACTATTTTATTACAAAGCTTTTACCATTTCAAAGTAATCTGCAAGATACCTCCCTTTTCACATTTTGATCCATAATCTCATATTTTATTCCTCCAATCTCCAACCTTCCATCCATTTTCTTAACAGTTAGTTTCATTGAAGGTGAAAAGTTCATACTGTTAGCAAGCTGAGGAGGACAGACTAGACTGTTCTATCCTCATCAAGAGTTGTAGCTAAGCTAGTGAGACCTTTAGGTTTTCAGAGGAAAACATAGAGACATAATTTGTTTGAGGCATCTTGTATCTGCTTCAAGGATGCCTCTCAGATTTCTGGTCCTGGTACACCTCATATATGAAGTATCAATGGGGGTCCTACTTACTAGGTGCCCAAACCACATCATCTGCCTCCTGTCAAACTACAGGAACAGAGGCACTTTCTCAGATTCTGCTGGATTCCTAAGCTATTCTGGAGCCAGCAATTCAGCAGTTATTTCATTCCCCGCTCTTTAATCTGTGATTCAATCCTTTACTCAAGGGTTATTTCCACAGATGAGGTTGGGACCATATGATTTCAAATGAACTGAAAGCTACACCACATAACTCCTTTCTCATCCCACAGTACTGCCCCTGAGATGCTCACCACATAGTTCAGCTCCTAATCCCTTTTACCCTCATTTTGACTTTTGTATTTGTTCAGCTACTTTTAAACTACTTGATCCCAAAGGTCTTCAAAAAAGATGGATCAGTGTCTGTGGCCCTGCAGAAGGACTAGGCTGTGAATAATAATAATAATATTGCACTGTCTGCGGGGAGATTCGAGTGGTTTGGTCTGTGTATCTCCTTGATCTAAGTGCATGAGTAGACAACTGTTCTCCATTTCAGTAACAAATATTACATCAGAACATTTAACGAAAGAAAGCAGACATCCTTAATACCATGGAATATAGACTGTGACCTTTGTTATTTGTACCAAGTTGCACTTAGACTGTGAGATAAAAGAAATCTGCTTGTAAGAAATCTATCCACTGCTAAGGAGCGTAATTAACGTTGTGTTACTAACAATGGCATTCTATGTGTTTTCATATTCCCCTAGTCTGTTACTTTTTAGTTTTTCAAATATTACTTCTCAATTAATAGGTATTTTTGCATTTTCTTCCATTTTCAATACCTGCTAGAAATATCACATAGTTACACTTTCCTATAAACTTGAAAATATGACAACACACATACAAACATTATCTTGTTGACTTTAATCCTCCTTTCACTGGGTATAAACACCTCTTTTGTTTCCGTCTGACTTTTATATTTTTTGCTTTTCTTACCCTACTCCATCTGGAGAGTGGAATGCAACCCATCCTATACTCATTGCACTGCAGTCTCAAAATATCTTCTCTTAGGATCTGGTCTGATAAGATACTGACATAAGGTATACTTCATCAAGACCAAATCAAGACACTGAACATTTTATTGAGGGTTCAAAACTACATGCAAAACTGCAGAATTTAAGCCATGAATGATGTGGAGAGAAAACTGCCCACACCAGCTTTGCAAGGTGATTTCATCCCTACAAAACTTTAGTTAAAATACCACCCTGCCACCATCCCAAGATCACACAACTTTATTGCAAGTTTAGAAGTTTTGAGAATGGTGTATTGCTTGGTTACATCTTGATTAAGTGAACAGCAGGCAGATACTCAGTCACAAATTCTGTTTATTGAATGTAAGTTGCGTGTACGACAAATGAAATATTATAGACTTATGGATCAATGATCTCTGTCATGGCTTTGTTGCCATCTGTGAGTTCATGATTTTTTTTATTTTTATTTTTATTTTATTTTACATTTGTTAACTGGGAAAGATCCAACTGGACCAGGTCCATTTTCAGTGGATGCCCGGGAAGAAAATTTCCATGTTTGACAAGAAGAATAACAAGTAAAAATAAACAAAAAATAAGCAATACAGTAAACTGTAGTACAAGTAAATAATAAACAAAAAATACATATGAAAGAATCTAGCACAATACTTCATATAGGGTTACATGAGAATAACAGTATCTTACAATATCTGTAGACAAAATGTTACAAGAGAAGGTAGAGACTACATTTGCTATTAATAGATTGTTTACATTTTCTAGTAAGTGAACTGAGAAAGAGGTAAAAGGTCAGTGTGGCGTGATAGGGAGTGAGTGTATGTAAGTGTGGAAGCGCTAGTGAAAAATAATATTAAGATTGTTGTGGAGGAGGAGTGTGGATATAGTAATTTTCAAGTAATACATGGACAGAGCCAGTTTTTCCTGAGATGTGGTTTTAATAGTTTTTTAAAGTTATAGTTTTTGTTGTTGAGGATATATTAGAAGGAAGGTTGTTCCATTTTTTGGCTATAATGTGGGAGAAAAGGGCTTTGCCAGCAGTGTTGTTTGCAGATGTAATACTTAGGAGAGGTTTGTTTGATGAGTGGAGAGGGAACTAGGAGAGTAGGAGGTTAGTAGCTGTTGTAGGGCTGGAGTTTTCTCTGGGTAGTTTATGATGTTGTAGGCATATGTAAGATGTAAGTAAGATAGTAGATTAAGATTTAAACTCCCATTCCCAAACTACAATTGTTCTTCCCTAATCTCTAGTATCTTTTTTCCTGCCCTGCATCCAACAATTAAGATTGCTGCCAGGTTTTTCTACGTACAAATTTGTTACTGTTGTAAAACAGTCCTATTATCTTTTGGGGCAAGGCTAAAGCACCTGCTGCAATTCTGATATTCAGTTGGAATCAGGGGATTTCTTCATCCAGCCATGCATTGGTCATATCCATTTCCAACCTCTGGGCCTGGGCATGAAATTGCCTTTGAAAGGGACTGTAATTTTGTTTTCTACATGATGTAAGCCCTCTGTGTCACCTACCATCCTATTGACGCAAGCACTTCCATTGGCTTTTCCGTTTCTGTCTAGGACCTCAGATCGAGCATACATTTCCAGGTGTGCAACTCTCCCCCTCACCTTAGGAGAGGTAAGACAGGTATGCTGTTCCATTCTTCTATTGCCCTCATTCTTCTCCTTCAGTATTAGGAGCACTAAGTGATCTGTGGTCACCTAAGTAGTAATTAGGGACAGCACATCCATGGCATGGAGCTGGCTAGTAACAATGAGTTTTGAATGAACAAAATGGGAAAGGAGTAGGCAGTAAAGCAGGTAAATCTAATTTCAAACACAGATTTTTGTCAAGCCTATCTGTTTAAGTAACAATCTCACAGCAGATTATAGATGACATTCCAAAGATGATTTATTAAAACTGCTCACTGCAATGGCTTCCCTTCTTGCTATACATTTTATGACTTGCGGCATGTTCTAACAAGAAAATATATAGTGTTAATGTCTGTTTAATTGAGTCTCACATAACATTTGCTGTGGCAACATTTTCTGATTTTTTTATTGAAAACATAGAATAACATTTATGAGGTATAAATGTTTTACTTATAGCTAACTCCTGCTGAACATAAAAATTGCTAATATTACTAAAAAAAAATCATTAGTCATACTAAAGCTCCCTTACTGAATAATTACTTGTCTTTTTCATCATAAAACTTAAATACTCAAATATCTACATATTCTAACAACATTAAGAACAATCTTCTTGGAGAAAAGTGTGGACACTATTTTGCAGTTCACCTTCAACTCTATGGACTAGTCGCCAGTATTTTAGGCAAGGATAGAAGTGAGGAAATGAGTTTTCTAATAAATATATAAAAGACCTACAAAATGAAATGTAGCCTTTACATCACTTCCATATCTCTAATGATAGTTAGGCTTATATATTATCTGGTTTGTCTCTCTTAGTTAACACATTCTTTACAATTCTTTGAAAGCTCTAAAGTGCTTAGCCCTTACAAACTCCGATTGTGCACACAAATGCATATGCACTCATATTAACTGCTGATGCCTGTTTACAAATAAATGAATAGCTACTAACAATTGACTAAACAGTCTTACTTACAAAATCTACTAACACAGTTATAGATTCTTACCCTATACTCTTCCCCATCTATGATTCTACAATCCTAATGTGCAGTGACACCTTCTATCATACAATAGTTGCTATTACATTAAAGCTTAGAAACATTACAGTATGTCTTAGCTTGTGCATGACATGTTTTGCACTCTGGCTTGTTTAAGGTGCATCACATGTATTACAGTATTTCTAATCTTGTTTACCATTTGTTAATTAGCATTGTTTACCCTTAGATCATTTCACAAAGTATAAATTATACATAAAGTTGAATGCTGCTTTTCTTATATTTCTCTTCTAATCACAAGTATTTTTCTGTGTTGCTTTTCAGTGTTTCTTATGTTATATAAACTTGTAACAGCTACTACTGTTATTTTGCATTGCCTTGTTACACTAAAACAACTACCAAACTGAAATACATAAATATAGGTAGGAATGAATGAATGAATGTCCAGTAATTAATGAGGCTTGGTAACAAACCCGTTTTTCAGGGGACATCTTCAGTTGGGGATTAGGTAGAAAAGGTAATGGGATTTAAGAGGGTAGGTTTAGAAGAGAGCATGTGTGTATAACTTTAAGAAGCATTTCCAGATGTAGGCAGGTGCATATAAATAGTGAGCATGTGCAGGCAGGAGTGCCATTTTGAGAAAACAGCCGGAGTGTTAACATGTATGAGTGTAGTAGCCAGTCTGTATGTAAGTTTATTTAAGTTTAAGTTACTAAGTCTCAGTCCTAATGTGTTTGTGTGTAACAAAGCTGCTTGAACCAAACCCAAAACTGTTCATCTGTTTTATCCTGGCCGGACAAGCGACATGGTGTCAGAACCGGAATTTAGAGTGCAACTTCTTCAAGCCATGATGTGCAGAGTTGACAGGAAAGGCATATTGAGCAGGTTAAGTTATACAGTACTCAAATGATTAAAAAGGCCCAGAAATGAACTTCAGGTAACCAAAACTTGCACAAATTATTTATTTTGCAAAGAAAATGAAACGGAGGATCCGATCCGTAAGACACAAAACACATTATTAATTAAACAAAGTGTTTGAAACCACAATATTTGATAAAGCTATCAGAACTATTTATATGGGGCTCAGAATTACCTTCAGTTTGCTAAATGTTTAAAGTAAAAACGAGTACAAGAAAAGTACAATGAGCAAGATAAGTGGTTAAAAGGGCAAAACAAGTACAATAAAAGGGCAAAATAAGCTTAAAGAGCAAGTTGACTGCATGTTTTTTAGTAAAGGACTGTGTTTTATAAGTAAACTAGTATTTCGCCTTGACCAAAGCCATTCAAAGCATAACTAGAGTTGTTTGAAGTATCTCACTCAGTGTGTGTGAAGTGTTCTCAGAGTGTGTGCTTAATTACAGTGTATTTATTTCAAAGAGTTTGCTGTGTGCAAAGTACAGTTATTTTGGAAAGTGCAGTCAAAGTGCAGCCACTTTGAAAAAGTTTATTGTTCTGTGTACATTTATTCGCAGAGTGCTGCCATTTCAAAGTGTTTCTTACACTGTACAGAGTTATTTCACAAAGTACAGCCATTTTGAAATGATCTTCTGCTGCATACAGTTTATTTGCAAAGTGCATTCATTTTTAAGTGTTACTCTGAACTTCTTATGCTGTGCACAGTTTGTTCACAAATTAGTAATTTCAAAGTATTTCTTACACTGATAAGGAGTGATTCCGCTAAGTACAGTAATTTTAGTGTTCTTGTGCTATGGAGACTTATTTGGCAAAGTGCAGTTATTTCAAAGAGTCTGTTGTGCTATTGGGCATATTTACAAGTTCTGACATATATTTATGTGTGTATGTTCATACAAAATTCCAAGCACCTTCACTACTGTATGTTGATATGGCAAAGACATTTTGCAGACCTAGTCCACTTGTGTTTGATCATAATATTGCAAAGAATTGGAGAGTATTTGAGCAGAAATACACTATTTTCATGCAAGCAGCTTTTTCTGACAAAGATACATGTACAAGGACATTCATTTTGGTTAACTTAACTGGGTCAGAGTTCACTGAAAGAGAGCATTCATGTGTGTACGCACCAGCAGTACATGCAGGGGAGGGAGAAAACTGCTATATTGTTGTACCAGCTGAATCAAGGGAGGTTCCAGAGTGCTTGAAACATAAATTTAGAGAAATGTGCAACCCCCAGACAAATGTTTCATTATAGAGGTACCTATTTTATACAAGAGACCAAAAGCAAGGTAACACTTTTGCAGCTTATATCACTGACCTGAAAAATAAGGCTGAAATGTGCAGATTTAGTGATTTGAAAGATGAGTTAATAAAGGACAGGCTTGTGTGTGGTGTTAATAGTGCTACAGTGAGAACGATTTTGCTTTATGACAGTGATTTAACATTGAGCAAAGCCATAAAGATATAAGCCATAAGAAAAGTTCAGATGAAATCAGAATATGCATTGACTCAAGAGACTTGAACGAGGCATTAAAGAGACCTCATCACCCTATGCAAGCAGTCGAGGAGGGTGTAACCCTCATGCCAAGTGCCACTGTTTTTTTCTTTATTGGATGCAAAGAGTTCATTTTGGCAAGTAATGCTTGATCACTACTGACTACATACAGCACACCATTTGGTAGATATAGATCCCTCAGGATGCCTTTTGGAATAAATTCTGCCAGTGAAGTCTTTCAGCATGCAATGCAGCAATTTTTCTGGCTATTTTTGTGCTATAATAGTTGATGATTTACTGGTTGGAGGTAATGGTGAAGCAGAGCATGACAGAAACCTTAGGGAAATTCTGGACAGAGCGCGTGAAGTGATCTTGAAACTTAATCCTCTGAAGTATAAATTCAGACTACCAGAAGTTACTTATGTAGGTCATTTATTTACCAGTACAGACTTACAATCAGGCCCTTCCAAACAAGCAACCGTTTTTGAGATGCCAGCTCCAGACAATGTCCAATCCCTACAGCATTTCCTTGGTATGGTTAACCATTTTGGCAAATTTATCCCTGACTTTAGTGAGTTATTTGTGCCTTTAAGAGAGGTGACACACAAACATGTTGCCTGGTCATGGTTAGAACAACACCAGAGAGCATCTGACAACCTCAAACAGCAAATTGCCAACCCGCCTACTTTGAGATACTATGCTGTCCACAAAACAGTAGCTCTTTCCTGTGATGCTTCAAAGTTGGGTCTTGATGCAGTTATTCTTCAAGAGGGCAGATCTGTTCCCTGTGCATCTAGAACTCTTACCCAAACTGAGATGCAGTATGCTCAAATTGAGAAGGAACTTTTGGCAATTGTGTTCATATTTGAAGTTCCATGATTATATTATTGGCCGAGCTATCTTCTTTTTCTTTCGGCTTTTTCCCAGTTAGGGGTTGCCACAGCGGATCACCTGTCCGCTCATGACTGGCAGTGGAGTTTTACGGTGTTGAGTTGCCAGCCCGGCGTCCAATCTTCCACAGAAGGCACACACATGCACACGCACACCTAGGGCCAATTTAGAGTGTCCAATCCACCTACAGCATGACTTTGGGATGTGGGAGGAAACCGGAGCACTCGGAGGAAACCCATGCGACTATAGGGAGGACATGCAGACTCCACACAGAAGGCACCCCAGCATAGGATCGAACCGAAGAACCTCTTGCTGTGAGGTAGCAATGCTAACCACTGCACCACTGCGGCCGCCCTCCAAGTCAAAATTGATCATCAACTGCTAGTCACTATTTTAAAGAAGCCTATGCATACCACTCCATTGAGACTACAAAGAATGATGCTCAGATTACAAAAGTATACTTTCAAAATGGTCTATACAAAAGGCAAACTTCTTTATCTGGCTGATACGTACCTTATCTAGATTGTCCAGAAATACCACTGAACAGCTTGATGGAAAGAATTTTGACATTTTATTATCATGGAAGTGCATCATTTTTCTATCACAAGACTTTATGAGCTAAGAGATCCTACAAAGACCGATCCAATTTTGCAGAAGCTCGACAACTTCATCAATGTTGGATGGCCGTCAAAGCAATCTTGTGTACCGCTAGAAGTACAACCTTATTTTCCATACAAATGCTGACGGAAGATGGTATTATTTTCATAGGTCAAAAAGTTATTGTTCCTACTGCCTTACAACATGAATGTATTCAGATTTTGCATCATGGCCACCCCCCAGGTTCTGAAGCTACCAAAAGAAGGGTGAGAGGACTAGTATTTTGGCTTTATCTGTTGAAAGACATTGATAAAGTGCTTTTATCTTGTTCAGTATGCAATAGTACTAAATCGCATTTGCAAAAAGAACCACTTCAGCTAAGCCAGATTTCTGAACTACCTTGGTCAACAGTAGCCACTGACATATTTGAGTGGAACATTCAGCATTACTTAATGTTGGTAGAATCTTATTCGAACTGGTTTGAAATTGATTTGCTATCTAACCTAACGTCCAGTGCTGTTATTACAAAGATGAAACATCATTTCTCAGTCCATGTTAGTCCGCATAAAGTTATTTCTAACAACAGTACCCAGTTTACCAGTCAATTGTTTCAGAAATTTGCAAAAGAGTGGGACTTTATCCATGTTACTAGTAGCCCAGAATACCCACAGACAAACGGCTTTGCTGAACGTGGAGTACAGAGTGCAAAGCAATTACTAAAGAGGTCAAAGTGTGACAATACCGATTTCTTCTTGAATTTACTTAATCTCAGAAATATACCCCGTGACAACCTACTTGGCTCACCTATCCAGAGACTTCTATCCAGGCAAATCAGAACAACCTTTCCTATCAGTTCTAGTTTGTTGGTGCCTAATGCTAAAAACACAAGAGCACTCAAAGCCCAACTCTTTAAGAAGAGTTCCTTTCAGAAGTCCAGCTATGATAAAATGAGCAGATTTCTTCTTCCATTAAAAGAAGGAGAGACAGTGAGGATGCAAACGGTAAAAGGCTTTGATCGAATTGGTCAAGTGAGAGGCATATTTGCCGAGCCAAGATCTACTTAGTAGAATCTGAGGGTATAGACTACAGGAGAAACCACAGGCATCTTCTTCCTGTGTCTGAAATGACATCGCAGCATCGTACCTGTGATATAGACTCTTGATCTCAGAACAACCTTGACAATGTTCATGCTGAAGAACATGTCTCAGTAGCCATTCCCATTCTTGATGACGTCCCAGATGTCCCCATAGTTGAACATTCCTTGAAGACAGTCCCTGTTGCTAGATCCAATTCTGATTTTTTTGTTACATGATCAGGTCGTATTTCTAGACCTAGTGTAAAATACACAGCATCCTGGACATGATTGTTTTATATGTCTAATTTTGTAGGATTGGATGTCAAAGAATAAGTTCTGTATAATTGCATGTCAAAAGGTTATTTCTTTGTAATTGCATGCCATTGAATGCTGTCATTTGGTATATGATCTAGTTCTCAAAGAGGGAGGATGTGGAACAGAGCGTGTGTGTGTGTGTGTGTGTGTGTGTGTGTGTGTGTGTGTGTGTGTGTGTGTGTGTGTGTGTGTGTGTGTGTGTGTGTGTGTAACTTTAGGATGCATTTCCAGATATAGGCACTTGCATGTAAATAGTGAGCACATGCTGGCAGCAGTGCCATTTTGAGAGAACAGCCAGAGTGTTAACATATAGGAGTGTAGTAGTCAGTCTGTTTATACATTTATTTAAGTTATAAAGTGCTAAGCCTCAGTCCTGATGTGTTTGTGTGTAACAACCCACAACTGTTCCATCTGTTGTATCCTGACAGTAGGGGAAGAAAGCTAGTTGGCCAGGATGAAAGGGTTAAATGGGAATGTAGGATGATTGGGAGGAAATGAAGTAAGTGTAGGGAGGGGCTTGATGGGTTTTATGCAAGAGTAACTGGGTAGGGAATCACATTTTGCTGTGGACTTACTATATCAAGTGTCACATCAATGACGACCTGTAGGTATTTTTGAGAGTTTGGATAGCAGGTAGGCCTTAGGGTTCAGCGATGCATGGTGGTAATGAGTGAGTGAGTTTTTTTTTTCCTTGATTACCCATGTGGTAATACAAGAATTCACAGTGTATTTCTGGTAACTTGTCCTCTTATAGTTTTGTTAAAAAAGCAATGAATGGTGACTCTCTCTAAAGCCAAGAATACAGCATCCATGGGACCAGATGACATCCCGGGCTGTGTACTACATGAACTACAATATGAACTGGCACCTCACCTAAGTGTCATGTTTAATCATAGCCTCACCTCAGGTTTCGTGCCCACTGAGTGGCGCAGAGCTACAGTTATCCCAATCCACAAGGGGGCATCCACCTTGGATCCCGGAAACTACCGTCCCATCAGTCTGACAAGCCTTATCTGCAAGGCCATGGAGCGTATTATCATGGAACTTATAAACAAAGACATTGGCAACCTTCAAACACTGGACCCCACCCAGTTTGGGTTTGTGAAGGGCCGATCTTGTCTCCTGAACCTGATTGACTTCTTTGAATCAGTCTCCAGAGCCATGGACAAGGGTAAGGTGGTCCACACAGCCTATCTAGACCTTGCCAAGGCCTTTGACACCATCCCCCACTCTGGAATCATAGATAAACTTACTAAGTTGGGCATTAATCCCTATGTCACCCAATGGGTTGCTAAATGGCTTACTGATAGAACCCACACTGTAAAAGTAGCCGACTCCAAATCCAGCTCCAGACAAGTGACAAGTGGATTACCTCAGGGTTCAGTCCTGGGGCGGCTCTTGTTTGGCATCTACTTCTCTGAAGTACAGGTCAACACTAAGGGACTCTGGCTAACAAAGTTTGCAGATGACTGCAAACTGGGAGCCATTATTGAATCCCAAATGATGTGGATACTCTACAAAAGGGCCTTACAGAAACAGATGCTTGGTGCCAGAGCCATGGGCTCAAGTTCAATGCCAAGAAATGTATTGTTATCCCCTTTGGGAAAAAACATGTATCCATGAATTACCATATAGGTGGCAGTACACTAAACACAGAAAGTGTGATAAGAGACTTAGGGACACAGGTGGACAGTGGTCTCACCTTCGATAACCACAACGCCACAACAGTCAGGAAATCCTTCTATGTGGCACACCTCATCACGAAGGGCTTTTCATCCAGAAAAAAGGAGGTCATTGTCCCACTGTACTCATCCCTCATTAGATCCATTATAGAATACAACGCCCCATTTGGTATGTACCTCTCAAGACATCTGCAACAACTGGAAAGGCCTCAGAAATACCTCACTAAAAGAATCACAGGCCTAAAGCAGATGCCCCTCGCTGACCGCCTTAAACTCCAGCTATACTCTGTCGCATATCGTCTACTCAGAGGCGATCTCTGCTTAACATACAAGGCCATGTCAAACCCAGAGCTGTTGGACATGCTACATAAAGAAATCCCAATCCCTCAGAGCTACACGCTCCAGGGATCTAAACCTTGTCATCACAATAAACAAAACATGCTGGAGGGATAGGTTCCTGACCCAGAGACTCCCCAGACTCTGGAATAGATTGCCCATACATGTCAAGCAGAGTGCCTCTTTGGACCTCTTCAAGAGGAACCTTGATGATTGGATGGGAGAAAGGAAATTCACCCCAGGGATCACGTCAGTCGCCCTGCTAGACAGGGGTCCAGGAAAGTAAATAATGTGGGAAGAAATAGCCAGGGAATTGTTATGGCTAGGCTTGTATAGGCCCTAGGGCTGATAGCCTAGTACCAACCTATGAACCTATGAAACATTCTGAAATTCATTTATATATGAAATTCATTTTGTTGATGTTTAAATCATCTTGCAGGCTAAACATCTCATATGGAGTTAATATTTTTGGTGCTTCTTGAAAATGTATATTGGAGTATACCACCTTCAAGAGCAAATCCGCTTCCCTCAGGCTTGGAGACCATACCTTTCTGTTGAATAGTCCAGTGTTTGATAGGTGTAATTTAAATGCATAGGTTTAGTTACTGCTGCTTGTGTCATGAGAACATTTTTGTGGCAGTAAGGTCCCTTGTTTGCTGCTTAGGGGTATGGCTGTGTCCAGTTATTGAGGATAGGGAATGTGGGGCTTTGCAGTGACTGGGCATTTGATGAACAGGGTAAGTCCTTGGCAGTTTTGGTTTATGGGTATGCAGAGGATTTAAAGTATTCATTTCTTTTGCAGATGGGGAAGCACAGAGTTTTGCATCAGTTGGTGACCTAAGAAGTGGACTTAAAGGTGATGGATGCTGCTGCAGTGGAGATTTCGACTGGTAGAGTGGTGCACAACAAGGTCGCAGGTGAGGAAGTGCAGAGTGGCAATCGGTCAGTGGCCTGAAAGAAGTTGTTTGAAAGGTGATGGATTCTGTATGGGTGGTTGTTCCGTTCGCTGGAGTGGTGCATATTGAGGTTGCAGGTAATCCTACTTTATTAGGTGCTTCTCAAGGCGTGTTACAGTTGGTGTGTTTTGGGAGTAGTATGGGAGCAGATGAGGATGAGGTAGGTCAGGGAGTCAGAGACAGGGTAAAGCAGGTCTGGGGATTGTTTATGCAGAGTTTGGGGTTGTCCACAGGTGGAGTGGAGACATGACACGCTGATGTTGAGTTGGATTTTGTGGGCATGGTAGTTGGGTTTAAGTTTTCCTGTGGCAAGGCTATGCAGATGAGTTGCTTGGTGGCCTGTGTTGCTTTGAGAGTTTACCACAGTTCTTCATTGGATTTGGCAGCAGCGGGTGGGCAATCAGAAGGAAGTGCATTATCTGGATGCCTTTAAAACTAAGGAAGGTTTTGACAGAGCATTGCACGGTATGCGTGTGTGTTGGATATGTGACAAACAGGTTTCTGTTGTTTAAGTGGAAGTTTGAAGGTCTAAGTGAGGGATTGTGCTTCTGGGGTTGCTAGTGGATGCATGCCATGGTTTGTTTGATTTACCAGATGTGAAGGTAATGAGATAAATAATAATAATAATTAAAAAAAAAAAAAAAAAAACTCAAGGGGTAATATTTCGGGACAGAGGCAGATTAAAGGTGGATTTACCTTTGATTAGTATAGCTGCACAGGTGACAGGGTTATGTGACTTTACTAAATCTTGGACAATGGTTTATATGTTTGAAGGGTTGGGGTACGTTTGATAGTGTGAAGTTTGACAGACTGTGGCTATTGACATGATAAGTTTTGTTGCAAGGATTAGCGTTGGGAAATGGGAGTTCATTGGGTTACACTCTGGGGGGTATTGACTTTATGGATGTACTGAAGTCATTAAAGAGAGTGGTTCATTGGTCAGCAAATGTTATTCTGGTCATTAGATGTTTTGCCTTGCAATAAATAGTGGATGTAGTGGTTGGATTACAATTAAATTGGTCTTTTCGAATAGGAACTCTCATTTTGGTCATTATTATATCATTTGGGTGGCAAAAGGATATTGTGATTAGGTCGGATAGCATGCAGTTGAGCTTGCTTTCTTTCAGATGGTGTTGGGATGTTTAGGGTTTTGGTGGTACATTTGACAGGTAATAACCTGGGAATAATTACAAAGCTTCTGGTGATAGTAGGATAAGTTGAGGATATGTTTGATTTACGGAGGTTATATAAGGATATGGGTATTACTTTGGCATTGGAGAAGGATCATTGGTTTCATTTCAACTGTTTAGGCAACTGGCTGCTTTGGATATTTATATGATAGGGCTTTGGGTGGTTGTTGACAGGGATCCAGTTTGGTTAAGAGAGGATGGAGTACATTGAATGATGTTTGGCTTCAACCTTTTTACTGTACAGTTAGGTTTGTTTTGGAAGGTTTCCTTGTAAGTTTTGATATGCAGGAGGGGGAACAACCTGGTTAGGCTGATGGATGGAGAAGAGGGGCAGGCTTGTCCCTCTTCTGTTCCCCCTTTGGTGTTAGATGTTCATTTTAATGAGTTGGGAAATGAAAGTGAGCAGTTGGACACTGCCTGATAAATAAAAGTAAGAGAATGGAGATAAGCATGCTGCTTATTTGGTTGGATGTTTAATTCAATAAGTGGGAAATGAGAGTGAGCGATGGAACTCTGCTTGGGAAGTAAAATAAGTGAGTGGAGGTAAGGACACTGCTTATTTGGCCAGGATGAGCGAGGTCACGCTGCCATAGTGAACAGTAATATTGATGTGTATGCTGTGATTAATAAACTAAAATATTGGTTGATAAAGTTATGCTTATGGAAGTTTAATAAAGGTCATCAAACGTTATTTCATGCAATGTGTTTATTGAAGGCGACTGGGACAAAATACTATTAAAAGTATGCAGAAGGACTGGATGACCAATGTACCCCATGAATTGCTCAGCTAACAGATGAAGCATTGTGTCATTGGCAAGATAAACTCAGTATGAATAGTCATGGCTAAACATTTCTTCACTTTGTATAACCTAACTGGCTCACAGTAAGATTTGCTAAACCTTACAAAAATATGTTCCACAGGCAGCTGTACCAAAAATGTGCTTTCTTTCTTTCTTTTTTCTTTCTTTCTTTTTGTTCTTTGTAAAGAAAACAGTTCTGTTGTCTGCAGCAGGGCTAGGCACCTGATGGTGTAAACCTTGGCCCGAGATGATTGTCACTGTTGAAGTGACACCATGATCCCATGCGCAAAAAGGGGATAGATGGATGGATAAACAGTTCTGTTGTTTGAGAATCATGTTATGTTTCTCCATGCTGCTAATGTATATGACTTGCACCTGGAGCTGGTAACTTCCTGAGTGTACATGAAAACATTTGGGCATTAGTTATGGATTTACTTTTGGACTATTGCTTTACTACTTGGTAAAAAGTCTAAAGATGATGTGCAAAAATAAGAGAGGACCCACAAGATGAATTTCAGATACGTGTATAAATGGAAGGGAATGAAATATTATTATTAATGATGGAAGTTGCACAGCTTAATACCTCAGCTGGTCTCTAGTACTCATTAATATGCAATTATAAGTACATTGGATTCCCCCATAACCTTGCAGAGACTTGCCACGCTGACTTCAGCACCCTTGTATACCTCTATATATGCTTGCAAACAACCATTACTGACATTAACAGTTCATGGCATAAACTGTAGCCCACATATTAGATAAGGATCTTTATTTTGGAAGAATACTGTAATAAAATGCCCCCCCCCCCCAAATGTAATTATTTAAAGAATTGTTCTATTTCTATGAAAGAGACACTTGTCTCTTTAGAAGGAGAATCTAGGAGTGGTAATCGTATCACGATGGTTTGGACTGCCTGAAGCAGCACAAGAAAATGTTAACATTTTAGCTAGTGTTTCAAGGGTTTTTCTGCTTATGTGCTTGATGTATAGAGTACACTAAGCCCTTTATTTCTATTCACCATAAGAGCATCCTGAAAAATGTTTAGTTTTTTCTAGCTGCTGATAAACAGAAGCCTTTTCATGGCATAGTTAGGATTTAAAAATCTCAAATAACTTACTCAAAGATGTCAGGTTGTAAAGAACCAATGTGGTACTTAAAGTCCAAATGGCAATTCAGCAAAGCATACATTTTAAAATGACTTACCTTTTTACTGCGACTTCTCCTTGGACAAAAGTTAACTATAAGGCTTTGATTCCATTACATATTTTTCAAAGATATGTACAGGCCTATTTGTTCAAGTTTACTCTATAGGATCATAGGATCATAGGAAGTTACTATGCTATTGGCCCTGAGGCCCTTACAAGCATAGCCAAGAATTTAGCCCATGTTCCAACAAGTCAGTACCCTATGCCACTGCCCAGCAAGGATATAGGTGGAATCCCAGGGGTGTATTTTCTGCTCCCATCCAGTTATTCAGGTTGCGCTTAAAAAGGTTTAATGAGGTACTCTGCTTTATGTGGAGAGGGAGTCTGTTCCACAAAAGGGGGAGTCTGTGGGACACAAATCTGTCCTGCCAACAAGTGCTATTGATGTCACAGACCAGGTTGAGGTCTCGCGTGTGGGTTACTCCAGTGGAGCTTGACTTGTGGATATGCAGGAGTTCCATCAGTGCTGGGTCTGAGATTGCTTTATATTTTATGTAACATTTATGCTACTTCCATTGTAAAATTTTATAGCTGAAAGTCACATGATCTTATCTTCCTTGGGTGTTGACTGGTAAGTACAAGGTAATTTGATGACTGTGTGAGAGCACTGTTGTACTAAATAAAAAATGCAATAATTTGTAGGTGCATTTGAAAAGTACTACATTGGTACCTTTCTCATTTTCTTCCCCCAGTTTCATTGCTTATTCACGGAAGCTTCATTTTGTCTCTTTTATAGTTTATCAGTTAAATTGTTGTCTTCCACATGAATTCCTGACAATTAGATCATCTTAGTAGTTTATAGGTTTTGGATGTCTGAGTATGGCATTTACTAAATAGCAAGAAATAAGTTTCTTTATTTTTTATCATGAATATGAATATGCTTATGTTATATGTGATGGCTAATGCTAGCAGGCTATGGCAATCATGTTGCCTACTAAAATAGTGAGACTTTTGTTGTTTTCAGTGTCATTATTGTGTATGTAATCAGGTTAAATTAGATATAACACAATGGTTATGTCTGCCACCTGGGTAACACTGATAGGTGTCAAAGCTGCATATAGGCTGAAGTATGCATTCAATTTTAGAATTAACAACATAGTTAATTATATCACATCCCTATTCATAGTTGTACTTATATTAAGTTAAGGAGCAGATATGCTAAACTATCATTTTACAGCTTTTCTCCTAATATATATATATATATATATATATATACACACACACACACACACACACACACACACACACACACACACACACACACACACATATAGATATGGAGAATTAAAAGCAAACTCTGCGTGTCCACCAAGATGAAGTAGTGTAAAACTTATAACCCCAATGAAAATAAAATCAAGTCATGTACTGAAACATATTAAAATGCTAAAAACAATAGAAGAGCACTTTCAGGTAGGACGATCCTTCTTTAGATCTAATAGTGACATGCATCATATTATACTTAAGCATGTATTCAACCAATAATTTTGAATTAAATTCAGCACCATTTCCTAAATTAAAATATTTAAATTAGTCAAAACACATGTCCAGTCATATATCAAACTTTAGTATCAACCTCCAATAGGAAGTTGCTAATTCCATCTCCCAACCAATCACAAGCATATTAACATAATGTAAAATATAGCTCATCTTGAATCACTGTTATAACCAATCATCCCCATACTAGAATCCAAAGTTGACCAATAAAAACCTCAGTCCATCACTGGTCTTCATTATCTATTAGCATTAACTCATTAGCTTAGTAGAATATAAAATATATCACTATATTTTAACCAATACAAGCGTTAGATAGAACCACCTTAGAACAAGCTCTCTCCACAAATACAGTTCACACTATTGAGGGCCTCAACATCTTTAAAAGTAGTATTTCATTTCAATATCATGCAGAAAATGTCCAAACCGGACATGTATTTTCAATAACAGTCAGTCTTTATATTTCTTCACACAAATATTCTCCATTTTGCTATATTGCCACACACTTGCACAAATTGCTCTCTATTGGTTGCTGCTCAACTTGGATAGTCAAATCATATTCTTTATAGTAATCCTCCAAGTAATCCTCTAATTCCTGGGTTTAACCAGTCAAAGACACTGTGGTTGCATCAACCATAAACAGGGAAAACTGAAATAAACACAATGTTCATTTATCTTCAGGATTTAGATGGTATAATAAAATTATTTAAACAGCCTACATCCCTTAAGCGCAGGCTTTATCAGCATATTACCATTAATGCCAAGTGGTTTATAGGCCTGCATCTCCACTATTATTTCCATCCATGCTCGTCCCGTTCTCAATTTAATGTCATCACCACGAAGTTTCTCAGAAAGCACCTTTATAATCATAAATGTAAAACCATGTCCAGCATTAATTAAAATATATTGGAGTAGCAGACTTTTCTCATCATGTAATCGTATGTCACTTATATGCTTGGAAATGCATTATTTCAATTGTCAGTCCATTTTCCCCACATAGGAACAATCACAGGAGTTACAAATTGCAACATAACCAACATTTCTAGTACGACAATCTGCATATGCATTGTTATGAAATTTCGGGTCTATATTAATTAATCAAACTTTCAGAAGTTTGAGTGTCATATGGTAGACACCATATGATCGGATTTTTGAAAGTTTGAATGTTTTAATGGAGATCTCCATACAGCGCGGAATGGGAAGATTTTCCTTTTCTTCACTGTAGTGCGATCATGGATTTGGTATATTTAAAGAGTGGGGGTTGTGGGGGAGCCACAACCTCCCACATTGGA
Organism: Protopterus annectens; assembly: GCF_019279795.1. Classification (NCBI taxonomy): domain Eukaryota; kingdom Metazoa; phylum Chordata; order Ceratodontiformes; family Protopteridae; genus Protopterus; species Protopterus annectens. The sequence goes on from NC_056750.1 coordinate 478,856,474, forward strand.
GGTGCAGGGGGGCTTACAATTTTCAGGTAGGTTATTTGTGTAGTTTACTTTTTTTATTAGATATTCGAACTTTTAAAAGTTTGATCATATGGTGTCAACCATATGACAGTAGAATTTTTATCTAATATAGACTGGATATTTCTTCTTTAGTATGACATGAGTAAATTCCTTCACATTGGAAATATATTTACATGCTATACAAGCTCTGCATGGAAATGTCCCTATTCTTTTAGATCTCAAAACAGCCTCTATGCCATCGTTATAGTAGAGTTGTTTCAAACTGAGATTGTTTCTAAAACTAAATGAGGTTTTATCGCCAAGACTATTTCTGATCATCATATCCGCTGTTAATATTTTCCAGTTTGACCTAACAATATTACAAATGTATCTGCTGGCACTTGCATAAGTGAGAATAACTCTGTTTTTCTACTGCAACTGGTTGGTCCGTATCGGCTGTTCCCTTTGTGATTCAATTGAAAAAAAGGCTTGCCTGTTGCTTTCCTTAAGTGTTGCACTGTACAGGTACCTTTTTAAATTTCATCTTGCTTATATCCTTTGGCTATTAATTTACTTTGCATATTGCTTATGGCTGCCACATATTCATCTTCCTTCGTGTATAACCTAGATGTACATAAGAGTTAATTTTTAACCACATTTGGAAAAACAGATGAGGGATGCATACTGCTACAATGTAATAGATTGTTTTTCGAACAACCTTTCTGATAGAGACTGATTAGGATCTTCTTAACCTTATCTACATACAGTCTCACATCTAAAAAGTCTATCATAGTATCAGAATAATGCATAGTAAATTTTTAAAAAATCTGTTGTCATTTCAAGACAGCAAATAAAATCATGCAATTGCTGTATGGTCCCATTTCATAGCAAATATATGCCATCTACAAATCACTTATAAAGTTTAAGAAATATGGAAAAATGATGATTGCTGAAAACAGAATTAGTTTCCCAGTCTGCTAAATCAAGATTAGCACAGGGGATGCCTTAAGTCACCCCCCATTTTTGCCAGTTTATGTCATTCTCAAAAATTAATATGTTATTCTCTAAAATCAGTGCGATGCCCGCTCCCTGGCCCTGCAATCAAGGAGCTTCAGTCCTCACCACTAACACCAGAGAGGGCGTCTCATATGATAGGAAAGGATAAAAAATACACACAGTAATGTGCAGTTTCCCTTAAGAGCACACAGAGATCACAGTCAGTCTGGGGCTGGTCGCTCCCTTGCTCCCCAGGTCCCCAGTAAGACTCCCCACTGGCACAGCTATAAGGTCCAAATCTCAGCCTAGCTGGCAAGCTAACCTCCAGTACCCTTTCTGTCCAACCAGTGCTTCATGTCCCTGCCCAAGTAGCTGACACACACACACACACACACACACACACACACACACACACACACACACACACACACACACACACACACACACTTAGAGATAAGAATTTACACAACTTCACAGGCACTCCTGGGAAAGGCTGACACAGATTCTCCAGCTGTGCCCCTATACTCAGACTATATGGTAGTAATTCCTGCCACCACCAGCTAATAATTATCAGCTACCCAAAGGCCCTTAAAAGGGTGTCCAATTATTACTGTGCAATATTATTATCCAATTGGTAAGTGTGACTAATCAGTTGAGGCTTATTAGAGTGGCCTTGTACAATAAAATCTATAAATATGCATTGTATGCTAGAGGTTAACTTATCTCTACACAAGCCAGCCACAGGTAAAAGTTTTTTTTAAATATTTAATAATAAATAATTAAAACACAAGACAATACTACTGCACCACAGTGCTATTCAAGAGTTCAGAGATCACATAGAAACTTAAAATTATTCCGTAGTACAGTTCTGACATAACAGAAAAACACTTAGTCTAATCTTTATAGTTCTAGCTATTTCTACAAGAAAACATACTTCTAAGATAACTTACTTAAGACACAGTCAGAGTGCTGATAAGTTGGATATCCAAGATCAGAATGCTTAATAATCCCTGGTTCTCACTGTTTAAATTGAAACTGCAGTTCCGATAAAACATTACATCATTTGTTTACACTTCCCTGGTTCCCAGGCCACAGAAACTACATTTACATTCTTTTACACTTAGAGCAATAAAGGACATTCCACATGTAAATTCTGGTCATTAACTTTAGCCTTAAAACAATAGACAGGATGCTTACTCCAGACTCATCGACTCCAAATTCTAACTTCAAAGGACATACAAAACATAATTTTAATTTCAAAGAACATTTGAAATGCTTGGCTTAGTTTTCCTTACAGCAGATGGCAATGTTGCTAAAATCTTGAAGTTCACATTTTCCAGTGTTTTCTTTCATTTAAGAAACAAGCCTGTATTTTATATTTATATTTACAAATGCCAAAATTATGTATCAAATTCAATTTGACTAGGCTGGCAGCCTTCACCCTTTCTGTACCAGTCTTCACAACCAGCTCTAACAAAATACCGATAAGGTCAATTTGATCAACACAAAAGTCATTGATTTTTCTTACAAAGTTTTTTACAGCTGTGATGCTATATTTGTTAGGAATAACTGTGAATAAACTTTGAACGTCTAGTGTGACCATCAAGAAATTCATACGTTGTTCCAAACCCTTAGTATACTCTAAGAGAGTGTATAGAAAATGCTTTGTGCCCTTTAATACAGCTGATGCTTTTTTTTAAAGCCTGGTTCAACTGTTGATCTTAATATATGGAAATAGGTTCTGCTAGCCATCCATATTCAGAAACAATCGGATGCATAGGAGGATCATTTCGAATTCTGTGTACTTTAGGCAGTCCAATAATGATCGTTATGATTGGATAATCAACAAAAAGGTATTTAAATAACTCAATACTGATATTATGCAAATCCAGTAGTTTTAATATTACTTTCTATTATTTATTTTCAATTTACAATTACTTTCTATCCTGTGAACATCTGTAATACAAACATAGGTGGAATCCTCTATTAACAACTTCATCATTTTGTTGTGATAAAACCTATAATCCATTATAACTATTCAACCCCCTTTATCAGCAGGTCTTATTACTATTTGATCATTCTCCTTTAACTGAGTTAAGGCTTGTTTTTCTTTTGAGTTCAAATTATGACAAATCTGTGCTTATTCAACATTTCACAAATCTCTGCTTCACATACCTGCAGGAATATGTCAACTGCTGCATTATTCTGCAGTATAAAAATACTTGGTTTACAATATAAATTAACATTAAAGTTACCATTTCCATATATAGTCATAACATCACATTTCTACAGAACATTTTAAGCTCCACAATAATATTACTCAATTTTGATGGAGTAGATGGAATAAATGTCAGAACTTTATTAAGAAGGGTATAATGATCATCACTTAATCTCATAGTCGATATATTTATAACCAAGTTGTTCACTTCAGCTGTTGTTTGTTGTTTTGTTGTATATAATCCATGGATAATCTTCTCTTTCTAATTCCTCTGCTTGTTAACCTTATTCTTTCTATGTTTTGGTAATGCTGTTTTCAGTGGCAGCCTCTGAAAAAAATGAAAAATTCTCCTTTGGTCTTGCCCCCAACTCTTTTACTTGTTCTTTCACTGGTAGAGTAGTTGTGTCATTCATCAATGTTTCAGTTGATTCCTGTCATCATTAATTATATTAGATGACAGCTGTGGAATATAGTCAATGCTACCTCTTTGTCCAAAATGTACATTCTCTGCCACTATGGTTTGTTCGATCTCAGAATTTTTAGCTATTTTTGGCCATACAAAAATATGGCCATTTATAAAATCTTTATGATCACATGCCAGTTTCCTTGATTTAATGGATGTCTTTAAGCTTCATGGAATACTTACAGTCACAGTCAGTAAAAGTAAAAGTAAGTAAATTATGTCTCCTGCTGTAACCTCTCAGACATTTGCACACAGAAGTTGAGCAATTTAAATGATATAATAAAATTATTTAAAAAGCCTATGTCCCTTAAGTGCAGGCTTTAGCAGCATATTAGCATTAAGTCCAGGTGGTTTATAGGTCTGCATCTCTGCTACTTCCATTCTTAATGTAATGTCACTACCACAAAGTTTTTCAGAAAGCACCCATATAATTGGGTCCCCTTCACATGGTCGACTTTTCATAAAGTCAACTTTTATATGGCTGAGACCATATGATCGACTTTTGAAAAGCCAACCATGGGAAACTGCCATCTCCGCACAGTGTGGAATGGGAAAATTTCCCAGTTCCGCACTGTAGTGTGATCTAGGAGTTGGTATATTAAAGTTATGGGGAGTGTGGGGGACAGTTTAAGGTAAGTGTTTGTTGTGTGTTTATGTTTATGTTTACTTTACATGGTCGGCATTCTGAAAGTCGATCATATGGTCTCAACCATATGAAAGTCGACTTTCTGAAATGTTGACCATGTAAAGTAGACCTGTATAATCATAAATGTAAAACCATGTCCAGGATTAATTAAAATATAAATGAAACAGTCCAAGTGTACACAGCAGGTGTTGACCTGCTGTGTATACTTGGACTGTTTCATTTTTATTAATTAAAATATGTTTATTATATCATCTAAATCCTGAAGATCAATGAACATTGTGTTTATTTGAGATTTCCCTGTTTATAGTTGATGCAACCATGTTGTCTGGTTAAACCCTGGAATTAGAGGTTGTGATTGGAGGATTACTATGATTCACCTATCCAAGTTGTACAGCAACTAGTAGAGAGCAATTTGTACAATGGTGTGGCAACACAGAGAAGTGGAGAATATTTGTGGAGAAATATAAAGTCTGAAAATACATGTCTGGTTTGGACATTTTCTGATTGATATTGAAATAAAGTATTACTTTTAAAGATGTTGAGGCACTCAATTGTATAAAATGTATTTCTGGAGAGCGCACATTCTAATGGGGTTTTATCTAATGCTTGGACTGGTTAAAATATTGCGATGTACGTTACTCATTGGTTATTTTACTAACCCTATTAGTTAAGGCTATTAGATAATGAAGACCAATGATGGACTGAGGTTTTTATTGCTCAACATTGGATTCTAGTATGGAGATGATTGGTTATAACAGTGAATCAAGATGAGCTACATTTTATATTATGTTCATATGCTTTTGATTGGTTGGGAGATGGAATAGCAACTTCAGATTGTAGGGTGATACTAAAGTTTGATATATGACTGGGCATGTCTTTTGACTAATTTCATTATTTTAATTTAGGAAATGGTGCTGAATTTAACCCAAGATTATTGGTTGAATATATGATTAAATACAATGTGATGCATATCACTATCAGATCTGAAGAAGGATCGTAGTACCCGGAAGCTTTCATCTATTGTTTTTCGTGTTTTTATACATTTCAGTATATAACTAGATTTTATTTTCATTGTAGTTAATAAGTCATGTTTTATACTACCTCACCTTGATGGACATGCAGAGTTTGTTTTTATTTATCTTTATTGGTCATCTACTGTGTGTTTTTTGGCAGCCTATCGGGATTATTTGGAGAGTATGTATATGTATATATATATATATATATATATATATATATATATATATATATATATATATATATATAGATATATATATATATATATATATATATATATATATATATATATATATATATATGTTTATAGCCATATCCATCAGATCAAGGACACAAACTTTTTTGTCATCCTTGTATAACCAGTTTTGTACCACAGACAACACACGTGTTAAATAATAGTTTGGAGATTTTCAGTGACTTGATTCACTTACGAAGCCTGCTTCCTCTCAATTACAATATATCAGTCTGCCAGTAATGGTATGGTGACAATGTCATTGTACCTAATTTGGCTGAGCACTTCCTTTTGGTGATTATGAACCAAATATTACTGTACTATTGTTACCTTTTTTGTTTGCTCATATTATAAACTTCTGTCATATGCTTCTCATAAAGTCAGAATGGTGGCCCACATGAATATTATCATAAAATGGATATTATTTCTATTTCAGTACAATTTAATGTCTACCAGTATGATAAGATTACTGTTTGCACAGGCTAGACATGTAAACATTTGAGACTGACTGCTTTTTCAAAAGGTTATATTCTGTATCCTTGTAATATGAAGATATGTTCTTAGGGTAATAATTACACTTTGGCTATGACTGATATCCCTCACAGTGGATCATGTTCTGTATTTCTGTAGTTTGAAGACAGATTAGGAGGGTAATAATTGTACTTTAGATATTCATATGATAATTTCCAACCAGTCATCTCCTTCTTAATTTGTAATGCTTCCTTACAAGGTTAATTTACACTTGTCTTGTGTTAACTTTTATCTGCTTTGATTATTTATACTGTAACACTTTTTATTGGCCTAGTTTATTGTTGACTCTCCTATTTGAGGAAAATTTATTGAGTAAGTTTACTTGCTAAGCTTTATTGATGCCTGCAGGGACTTCTGGATACTTATAATTCTGGTAGTTAGTATAGTACTGCATCAGCCAGTGGACATATTTAGTTTTGAATTTTATTAACGTGACTTCCACATTTTGATTTTTTTTTTCCTTTAAACTATTTTTATCAAATTCAGCAATGTGAGATTGACAAATGAACATGACTATTCATGAAGAGCAAAACTTTAAATTTGCAAATACTTGAGTTATTTAAGAAGTTATGCAAGCATAGCATTACTATCAGTGATCTAAAATGATTATTAGTTTGACGTCTTTGGTCAACAGGTTAAGAGTTGGCCTAAGGATTAAGGTGTTTACCTGACAGACACAAGGTACAGCATTTGATTCTCACCTTTAGACAGTGTCTGGATTTTGGCTATATGTGTAATAGTCTGCAGACAGATTGCCTTGTAACTTACCTCTTCTTTTCTAAAGGAACATTTATATCTCAACAGAATATTACCTCATAACAAATCTTATCAGATGTGGAGATGGTAGATATTCGGGGAGTTATCATATTTTTACTTACTAGGCAATAGCAGTTAAGTGTTTCTTCCTGGAATCCACACAGCATCCAGGTATCTTCTATGAGGAATCTATTTTGTCACCCATTTCTTAATATAAATACTAATATATTTTATCTGACAAGTATATGTTCATAACAGTTCAATACAAATAAAAAGAACTTGAAACATCGTATTTTCTTTTTGGGGAAACTTGTCTTTAATTCAGAAAAGACATGCTTTTCAGGTCAGTCTATGATACATCTAAAATTACTGCAGACCCTAATTTTCCATCCTGATCTAAACAGAGATGGAAATCAAATGTTTTACAGACTGAATCAAGAAAAGTTACAAATGGAAATCTTTATGGAAAAATTAAATATGTCCAGGTTACAGGTAGATGAGGCTCAATTACTAACAGGATAGGAAGGGATGAGAAAAAATGGTTATGTATAACCAATCTACAGGAAAGTTCCCAGGAATAGATGGTATTCCTGTGGAAGTTTGGATGTTAGGAGGGGAAAAAACTGATAATGATCTGGAAGGTTTTGTTTAACAGTATTTTAAGAGGATGAGAAGTACCACCATCCTGGAAGATAGCAGTGATAACAGTAGTACCTAAAGAGGGTAAAGATCCATCAGATCCAGATTCATACAGGCCTATTTCAATACTAAGCCATGGTTATAAAGTGTTTATGTCTATAATGACTAAAATAATGGCAAAGGTGATACCAAAATTGATAGATATGGATCAATGTGGTTTTATGGCGGGGAGGTATACATATGACAACTGTTAGAAAAATATGTATTAATGTGTGTATGCTTAATGCCAATTAATAACCAAGTATTTTAATACGCTTTTCATTCTATTTTTCATACACTGTATTTTATACAAATTGAGTTTCATATGAGACTGAAAAAGATGCTTTTTGAAAGCTGCAGTATGCTTTCTGAAACTTGCAAGTTGCCCTCTGACCTAGTAATTGCTAGCACAGCAATATTCATGTTTATGCCTTTTGGAAATGTACTTGAGAAGCAGGTGTTTATCTGCTAGGTCAGAAGCGAATGAATGAACAATGCCTTATTTTATAAATGTAATGATTTTAGACAAACAGCTCTGTTCGAAGGATGGGAACCTGTGCAGCTGTAGTAACTTAGAGATAAAATAGACAAAGGATTATTAGAGAAATGAACTGCTAGCATTGTGCTTGAATTAGCCATAGTATCTTGAATGGTAACATAACGTGTATCTAAATGGGAGTAATCAAGGCCATGTTGTTTTCCTCAGGAAGTTTCACATAAAAATTGATAAATCAGCAGAAATTCATGGGAAAGATGGTCAGCAGATGATGATGAAAAAGGTGGTAATCTGTTACGTCAGCATGGTAGGACATAACCAGTTTAAGAATGTATAAAAATGAAAGTATTCCCTGTTTCTGGTTAGACAAACTCTGTATTAGCACGTTTTTGTCTCCTTGCTGCAAGATTAAAGTGCCTTAACCTGAACCTACTGTGTTTTGATCATTTTTAAAAGTATATTTTTCTTTTGACAGTTTGGTCCTTCGGACCAGAAAGTACATCTCGCTCTAGGCCTAGGTCAGAATTGGCCCGGTGGCATGTATCCGTACGGAGAAGAGGCCAAATTGGCTCTTCTGTTTTGAAAGACCTCTGACTGAATTGTCGTTCGAAAGAGGCCAGCCACTGTTTCTGATCTGGGATTGGAGGACGAGTCAACGATCCGGTGGATCAACTCACGGAGGGTCAGGTAAGGAGGAATTACCTTATTTCTGTTTTGAGATCAGGGACTAATTACAGAACTGTTTTTTGTCAGGTAGATTTGCATGTGCAGATCAGGGACAGAAAAAGGGGTTACTGTTTTTGTCATAGACCAGGGAAACAGAATAGGTAGGCAGTTATTCTAGATAAATTGTGAAAAGGTATAGGATTGTGGTACCACGTGATAGAAAGGGTTACGTAACGATTTACAGCTTAAGCTAAGACAGTAATGGGAAATCGGTGCACTAAAAGTTCCCGAGACCCGCCCCTAACTGAAGACGTGAAGTATATGCAATTACAGCGTGCCGACAATGTTAAGTATTACACAAAATGGGTTGATAAGTATAAATTCGATGGTAATTTAGATAAACTTGCACTTATGAAACTTGTTAAACAATTAAAAATAGACGCAAAAGGTCAACTAAAAAAGCAAAGGCAATTAGGAGTCCCTCAGGCGCATAGGTGGCTTGAGGAAGCAAATCGCAGGGAACAGAGAATAAAGAATTCAAAGACAATGTTCTTAGACAAAGAAGACAATAACTTGGTGATAGCAATGACCCCTCCTTCACCCCCTCTGCTTCCGTTACCAGAATATGAAGCGAGTGGACAAGCTGATCCACCTCCGCTATACCCAGCTGTTCCTGCAAAATCACAACCGTTTGATAGGGATCCTATCGAGACAAGGTCTCGAACACGCGACTTGAGGAGGGAGATTGAGTTAAGTGAAATAAATAGAAAATCACAGGCTATGAGTGAAGAAGAGATATGTCCGCTCATAGAAGTACCAAATCCTCAGGCAGGACAAGATCCGACTCTTTTAGTTTATAAACCGTGGACACCGGAAGATATCCGGAAAGCCACGGAGGGAATTCCCCACCCAAAAGTGAATTTCAGAAAATTTTTAGAGGATTTACAGGGTATGAGATTAAGTTACCATTTGAATGGAGAAGAAGTAGAAAAAGTAGTTAGACAAATTGTGGGTCCAGATTGGCACATGATCAGTGGCGATTGGAATCCTCGTGACGCACAACTTAGACCACTCCCACATACTAATGCAGAACTGGATGGCAGAGTAAAAGGTCTGACAGACCGAATCTCTGAAAAGTGGAAGCCTAGGGCTGATTGGACTTGCATTAATCAATGCATTCAACAGGAAGGTGAAACAGTTGATAGATATTATGCTAGACTATTAGAATGTTTTAATAACCACTGCGGACTGCAGATACCAGAAAACCAGACACAAGATTCCTCATATGAACAACAGTTAAAGAATGCATTCTTGAAGGGTAGTATAACTCCCATTAGCAGCTTTATTACAAAGCACATGGTAGATCATCGAACGAGTAGATTACAGCCATTACTTGAATATGCTAGACATGCAGAAAGACATTTTAATAGTAAAAAGAAAAAGAAAACTCAAGTATTTTCAGCAGAAGATGGGTCAGAAGTGTTTGTAGTGCAAACTGAGAGAAAGGGTAAGAAAAATGCCCAGGGAAATAAACAATCTGACATGCAATCAGAAGATTTTGAAGAAAGAAAGAAAAAAGGCGAATGCTTTAAGTGCGGGAAAAAAGGACATTTAGCAAGGGATTGCAGACTAAACAAGAAGGTGACTACAGAAAATAAGGAAGATGAGGAATGACTATATGATAGTCAGGAGTCACTGAATGAAAATAAGCAGGAAAAGACAAGCGCAAATATGATAGCAGGAGTAGAGGATGTGACAGAAGGGGTAGAGGATGTACATGAATTTGCAGACATAGAAGAAGATGAAATTTTGGACTTGGCTCTATTGAGCTTAGAGCTTTACTTAGCAGACACGAAACCGGAAGTGACGCTTCTGGTAGAGGGGAGGGAAGTTAAATTTTTGTGTGACTCAGGGGCTTCACGGACACTGATACACCCTTCCAAGTTACTGGAAGATTCAGAATCACCAGATTATATACTAGTGAAGGCAGCTAATGGACAGCTGTATTGGGAACCACTCTCCCATGACATAGCAATAACAGACCCCATTTCAGGAATGACCCAAAGTAGTAAAATTGTGGTTTCTGCAAAATGCCCAGTAAATCTTTTGGGTAGAGACTTAATGCAGATATTTGGCATAGCCGTAGTTCCAACCATGCAGGGTATGGAAGCACAGTGACAAATGGATACTTTTGTAGTGCGACCGGAGGGTGAAACATATTATTGGTACAGCCAGGACTTAGTTACGACTGGTCCAGGGGCAGTAACCGAAGAACTGATGAATGTAGCCATCAGTAAGTCCCCCTCCCTCGACATTGACAAACAGCATTTGTTGCATTGTACTCTATATTACTGTAATAGACCAGGACCTGATAAAGATTATGAACAGGAATTGTTTCAGAACCATGCAAACAGATTAGTGTTGTGAAATTTGTACTGGGATGCAGAGGGGAACAGTGTAGCAAGCTGTTCATTGCCCCAGGAATTTTTAGCACTTTACAAATCTAATCGATTGCCACATGTTAGCTTAACTAAGAATAAAAATTTGAAATGGGCAGACTTAGGTGAAAAAGTCACAAGGTGGGAAAAGCAGACAGAATTAGAGCTCTCCGAACAAGGAGTACAGAAACAGAAATTGAATTGGATTACACAGACACACCCAGCTGTGCACTCACAGGCTAGTGAGAATAGTTGAGTGTTACTCTTATTAGAAGAAGAGGAAAACGCCTTGTGAGGCATACCAGACATTCTCTGGTCAGCAGGGAAATCAGATGTAGGACTTATACGAACAGCAGGACCAGTTACTATTATGCCAAAGTCAGCATTTAGACCCCAGAAAAGACAGTATCCCTTGAGAAAGGATGCAGAGATAGGAATCAAGCCTATAATAGCAGCCTTACTTAAGGAAGGAGTCTTAATAGAATCTCCTGATTCACCATGTAATACACCTTTATTTCCTGTCAGGAAAGCAAACGGGGAATGGCATATGGTCCAAGATTTGCAAGCTGTAAATAATGCAGTTATACCCAGGGCACCAATGGTGCCAGATCCACATACCTTACTGAATGATTTAAAGCCAGAGCAAAAATATTTTTCTGTGGTAGACATTAGTAATGCATTTTTCTCGATACCGATACACCCTGACAGCCAATATTGGTTTGCATTTACATTTCAGGGAAAGCAGTATACATACACAAGATTACCACAGGGATATTGTGAAAGTCCAACAATATTTGCACAGGAAATGGCAAGCAACCTGGCGGGATTTATCCCACCGAGAGGTAGTCAGATTTTACTTTATGTAGACGACATTCTGCTGGCAGTCCCCACCCAGCAAGAATGCAAAGAGGACACGATAGCTTTATTACAGTTCTTAGCTACTCAAGGTCACAAAGTAAACAAAGACAAGCTACAACTTTGGAGAAAACAAGTTAAGTACTTGGGATATGTAATATCCAAGGAAGGTAGAATATTAGATGAAGATAGAAAAACAGCAATATTACAAGCACCTAGACCAACTACCAAGAAGGAAATGATGTCCTTCCTGGGAACTACTAATTTTTGTCGGAGCTGGATACCAAATTATGCTTTGGAATCTGCTCCACTGGCCAATTTAATATTTAAAAAGCCGATGGCAGCACAGGATTTATTACAATGGACACCTGAAGCAGAAGCAGCTTTCTGCACGCTGAAACAACTGATAGCATCATCCTTAGTTTTAGGATTACCAAACTATCATAAGCAATTTATTCAAACTGTAGACTGTAAGCAGGGTTATATGACATCAGTATTGACACAGCAACATGGGGACAAGCAACGCCCCATAGCTTACTATTCATCACAGTTAGACCCAGTGGCGCGGTCCCTGCCCCACTGTGTACAAGCAGTAGTTGCAGCTGCAATGGCAGTGCAGGCTTCGGCCTCAGTAGTGCTATTCCACCCTCTCACATTGAGAGTGCCTCATGCAGTCGCAATTATTTTACTGCAGGAAAAAGTAGCATATCTTTCTCCGGCTAGACATCTTTCCTGTATGACCATACTGTTGAGCCAACCTCATATGACAATTGAATGATGCACAACTTTGAATCGGTCAACCTTGCTCCCAACCCCTGCAGATGGCAAACCACACTGCTGCTTGCAGGAGATTGAGCAAAAGACATTACCTAGACAAGACCTTACGGATGTTCCCTTGGATGATGCCGAGGTGACATACTATGTGGACAGCTTGTGCAGGAGGGGTCCTACAGGGCAGAACCTAGTGGGGTATGCAGTCATCTCTGATACTGAAACTTTGGAAGCAAAATCTTTACCGCACAACTTATCTGCACAAGTGGCAGAATTGATTGCCTTGACAAGAGCATGTACCTTAGCAAAAGGTAAGAAAGTGAACATTTATACTGACAGTCAGTATGCTTTTTCTACTGTACATGTTTTTGCGCAGCAGTGGAAAAATAGAGGAATGATAACATCTACTGGTAAACCGATCAATCATGTGCAATTTATTTTAGATTTATTAGATTCAATTCAGTTACCTAAAAAAGTAGCTATTTGCAAATGCGTAGCTCATACGAAACAACAGGACAGGATTTCAAAAGGTAATGCACGGGCTGATACAGCTGCGAAGCAGGCAGCCTCAGCTACAGAAACTTTTCATTTGAGTGAGGAATTACAACCCTCTGAGATTTTGGATTTAGAAATGTTAAAAACAATGCAGAAACTTACTACAAATATAGAAAAACAGAAGTGGATAAAACGAGGAGCAATCCTCGAAAAGGGACTGTACATCTCCAAGGAGAAGAAACCAATTTTGCCATCTAATTTGTTTAGATATGCAGCGTTGTTGAGCCATGGGCAGAGCCATGTCTCAACAGGGGGGATGGTACAGTTAGTGAATCGAGTGTTTACAACCTACGGATTTACAAATTATACAAACAATTTTTGTGCAGCATGCCATGTTTGTAACAAGTATCATGCACAAGGGGCATTGAAGCCTAAGCAACGGAGTTTTCCTACACCACCGTATCCATTCCATACTATTTGTATGGATTTCATAGAATTGAATAAATGTGAGAATAAGAAATATTGCCTTGTCATTATAGATATGTTTTCCAAATGGGTAGAAGCTTTTCCGACTAAAAATCCAGATGCAGCTACTGTTGCAAAGGTCCTTGTTAAAGAAATTATACCCAGATTTGGTATACCGGAAAAGATTTATAGTGATAACAGTACACATTTTGTGAACCAAACGGTTCAACAACTTAGTTGCTATTTTGGGATATCGTTAAAGAACCACTGTGCTTACCACCCCCAATCTGCAGGATTAGTAGAGAGGCATAATGGGGTATTGAAGAATAAGCTTAGGAAGCTGATGACTGAAACACAGAAGAACTGGGTGCACTGTTTGCCTTTAGCACTGTTGAGCATGAGAACTGTTCCAAATGCAAAGGGTTTAACTCCTTTTGAAACCTTGTTTGGGAGGGCATATTATACACCACAGTGGAAACCTCTCATGTCTGCAGAGCAGGAGGCTGGCAGTTCACTTGCAGGGTATATGAGGCAATTTTTGAATAACAAACTTTTGCAGTTAAATTCTGTTTCAGATAAAGAGCAACCAAAATCGGAAGCAGCAGTAGCCCCAGGCACCTGGGTCTGGGTGAAGATTGTGAAACGAAAGAACTGGAGTTCTCCGAAGTGGGAAGGTCCGTACCAGGTACTACTGTCGACACCCACTGCAGTCAAGATCGCAGAGCGAGCTTCCTGGATTCATTTGACACACTGTAAACTGGTTAAGAACTTTGAATTGGACAAAAACTTTGTTACTGTTGTACAACAAGAACAAAATGGCCAGGTTCAGAGTGAATAGAGACATTGAGCAACCTCAGAAAACTTGTATGATCGTTTTTATTGCAATACTAATCACACTGTTCTTTTTGTTGTGGCCACTCCTTTTTCCTGCCACAAAGGTTGAACTGATTAGACATAATGAACCAAACATAGACTGGCATCCGAACTTTAACACTTATCAGGCAATTACACGTGTGTACGCTGAGACTTTTAATGTTTCGAACTGCTGGGTCTGTACGGCCATACCAACAGCATACGGGGGTTTATTAATGACTGCTATCCCCCTAGGAGTTAATGAGACCTGGGAAAATCTGTTTTTTGACACGGTTGCTATTAAAGCACATGATAAAGTAGCACTGTATTTGCCTGTGACACAAAAAGGAATTGTACGTTTTTACAAAAATGATACCATCCAAGTGGGATGGAACAAGTGTAATGTTACAGTACAGTATAAATGTTATAGAAAACCAAATGATTTGAGTGGATCTTGTAGTACAGATTATGACTCATTCTTGAAATCTATGCATAAGACTCTTGATCAGGTACAACGCAATCCTGTACTTTTTAAACAGTTATCTGTAATAGATAAGAAAATGTTTCATGCAGGGCAGTCATTTCGTAACAAAGTAATAACTAAGGTAGAGGACTGTTATTTTGTGTGTGGTAAAAAAGCATATAAATGGTTACCTGAGAATTGGTCTGGCAGTTGTTTTTTGGGATACCTGGTTCCGGCCATCCGACACTCTGCAGTTTTGCCTCAGGGAAATATTCGAAATACTCGAGACGTAACCAAAAAGACTGTTAGGAAACCTGAGAATCCAGTGGGATGAATTGAAACGGGCTGGAAAGACCATCGTGATGTGGGAACCAAACTTGTGCACATGGACTTGAGTGATGCTGTTATATCCTGGGCAGGCATATTACCTGCATATGGCGCAGTTAAATCAATATGGGAGCTGCAAAAACTGTCAAAACTTCTCAAAGTAATGAGTAATGTGACTTTTTCTGCTCTTGAACTGATAACTGATGAACTGAATGCCATGAGAACTGTAGTGCTCCAAAACCGAATGGCTCTTGACTTCACCCTAGCGGCGAGGGGTGGGACTTGCGCTTTAATCAAAGAAGAATGCTGTGCATTTATTCCTGACCATCAACATGAAATTAACGATCATCTTGAGGTGATTCAGCAAGTGTCGGCCAAGCCAGGACCAAACCCTCTGACAGACTTTTTCCAGAATGCATTTGGGGGGTGGGGCTTCATTTTTATGAACATATTGATCGCCATTCGGGTAGGATTGCTCCTAATAGGAGTTTGTATTTGTTGTGGAATCCCCTGCATGAAGAGATTAGTCAAAGAATTCATAGATATATCCGTATCTGAGACTATGTATCAAAGTACTGAATTTGAAGAGCTGCTAGAATGCGAAACACTTTCATAAAAGTTCAAACTGAATGACTTTCTTAACTGCAACTCCTGAATGGAAGAGGTTAGGAAAAGAAGCAAACTGTTTATTCTTTTTTGAAAATAGAATAAAAAAGTATTAACAGGAGGGAAATGTTAGAAAAATATGTATTAATGTGTGTATGCTTAATGCCAATTAATAACCAAGTATTTTAATACGCTTTTCATTCTATTTTTCATACACTGTATTTTATACAAATTGAGTTTCATATGAGACTGAAAAAGATGCTTTTTGAAAACTGCAGTATGCTTTCTGAAACTTGCAAGTTGCCCTCTGACCTAGTAATTGCTAGCACAGCAATATTCATGTTTATGCCTTTTGGAAATGTACTTGAGAAGCAGGTGTTTATGTGCTAGGTCAGAAGCGAATGAATGAACAATGCCTTATTTTATAAATGTAATGATTTTAGACAAACAGCTCTGTTCGAAGGATGGGAACCTGTGCAGCTGTAGTAACTTAGAGATAAAGTAGACAAAGGATTATTAGAGAAATGAACTGCTAGCATTGTGCTTGAATTAGCCATAGTATCTTGAATGGTAACATAACGTGAATCTAACTGGGAGTAATCAAGGCCATGTTGTTTTCCTCAGGAAGTTTCACATAAAAATTGATAAATCAGCAGAAATTCATGGGAAAGATGGTCAACAGATGATGATGAAAAAGGTGGTAATCTGTTACATCAGCATGGTAGGACATAACCAGTTTAAGAATGTATAAAAATGAAAGTATTCTCTGTTTCTGGTTAGACAAACTCTGTATTAGCACGTTTTTGTCTCCTTGCTGCAAGATTAAAGTGCCTTAACCTGAAGCTACCGTGTTTTGATAATTTTTAAAAGTATATTTTTCTTTTGACAACAACATTAACAGAACACTGATGATCCAGAGAGAAGTAGAATGTAAGAAAATACCACTGTTTTTGGTTGGTCTTGATACAGAGAAAGCATTTAACAGAGTAGACTGGGACTTCTTGAGCAGGGCAATGGAAGCATTTGCTTTTCCTGAAAAAATTATAAGATTGATTAGAAGAATATATGAGGGATCTAAAGTGCAAATTAAGTTGGGTGGGGTCCTCGCTGATAAATTCTGCTTGAGTAGAGAAACCGGGTAGGGTTGTACATGTTCTCCTTTGTTTCAATTATATTTAGAACCATTGGCAAAGAAAATAAGGGATTCAGAAATTCAAGGATATAATTTGTATGGTAGTCAGGAAAAGCAAGCTCTTTTTGCAGATGATATTATTTTATCCATGACAAAACCAGAAAGGTACAGTACAGTGTTGTGGAGCATTTTAAAACAGTTTCAAAACTTCTCAGGTTACAAAATTAATGAAGCTGAAACAACGGCAATAGTGGTATATTATGTACCCACACACAAATTAGTCCAACAATATCCATAATTATGGGGACATGATAACATGAAGTATTTAGAAGTATAGATTAGAAATTACTCTGTTGTGGCAGCTAAGGATATGTGGGAAGATATGAAACAGAAGATACTACACAAATTGAGAAACTGGAAGCTTTGTTATATAGGTTCATAAGTTCATAGGTTCATAGGTTGGTACTAGGCTATCAGCCCTAGGGCCTATACAAGCCCAGCCATAACAATTCCCTGGCTATTTCTTCCCACACTATTTACTTCCCTGGACCCCTGTCTAGCAGGGCGACTGATGTGACTCCCGGGGTGAATTTCCCCTCTCCCATTGAATCGTCAAGGCTCCTTTTGAAGAGGACTAAAGAAGCACTCTGCTTGACATGTATGGGCAATCTATTCCAGAGTCTGGGGAGTCTCTGGGTCAGGAACCTATCCCTTCAGCATGTTTTGTTCATTGTTATGACAAGGTTTGGATTCCTGGAGCATGTGGCTCTGAGGGATTGAGATTTCGTTAAGTGTAGCATGTCCAACAGCTCTGGGTTTGACATGGCCTTGTATGTTAAGCAAAGATCGCCTCTGAGTAGATGATATGCGACAGAGTATAGCTGGAGTTTTTTAAGGAAGTCAGCGTAGGGCATCTGCTTTAGGCCTGTGATTCTTTTAGTGAGGTATTTCTGTGGCCTTTCCAGTTGTTGCAGATGTCTTGAGAGGTACATACCAAATGGGGCATTGTATTCTATAATGGGTCTAATGAGGGATGAGTACAGTGGGACAATGACCTCCTTTTTTCTGGATGAAAAGCCCTTAGTGATGAGGTGTGCCACATAGAAGGATTTCCTGACTGTTGTGGCGATGTGGTTATCGAAGGTGAGACCACTGTCCACCTGTGTCCCTAAGTCTCTTATCAAACTTTCAGTGTTTAGTGTACTGCCACCTATATGGTAATTCACGGATACATGTTTTTCCCAAAGGGATAACTATACATTTCTTGGCATTGAGCTTGAGCCCATGGCTCTGGCACCAAGCATCTGTTTCTGTAAGGCCCTTTTGTAGAGTATCCACATAATTTGGGGATTCAATAATGGCTCCCAGTTTACAGTCATCTGCAAACTTTGTTATCCAGAGTCCCTTAGTGTTGGCCTGTACTTCAGAGAAGTAGATGCCAAACAAGAGCGGTCCCAGGACTGAACCCTGAGGTACTCCATTTGTCACTTGTCTGGAGCTGGATTTGGAGTCGGCTACTTTTACAGTGTGGGTTCTATCAGTAAGCCAGTTAGCAACCCATTGGGTGAAGTAGGGATTAATGCCCAGCTTAGTAAGTTTATCTATGATTCCAGAGTGGGGGGTGGTGTCAAAGGCCTTGGCAAGTTCTAGATAGGCTGTGTGGACCACCTTACCCTTGTCCATGGCTCTGGAGACTGATTTGAAGAAGTCAATCAAGTTCAGGAGACAAGATCAGCCCTTCACGAGCCCAAACTGGGTGGGGTCCAGTGTTTGAAGGTTGCCAATGTCTTTGTTTATAAGTTCCATGATAATACGCTCCATGGCCTTGGATATAGATACCAAGGTACAAGCCATTAACATGTTTTTAGTCCCTTTAGTCTTATACACAGGTCAGGCATATTTTTATCAACCAGAGGAGAAGCTGTAGATAGCAAATAAAAAAGAGTTGAAAGATTTTATCTGGGAAGGGAAGACAGCAAGTGTCAAGTGGGATAAGTTGATTTTTCAATAGAACAAGGTGGACTAAGATTACCCAATTTGAGGGGAGCATTTTAGAGCAACACAGTTAACGCTCTTGTACATAGCAGAAGCAGAAAACTATAATTCACAGTGGAAAGGAATGATGCTGATAGAGGGAGGAAGCTCAAGAAATAAAGAGGGATTGGTATTTTGGTTGCAGAATCTTAAGGAGAACAACAAAAATCATGCAGAGTATTATATTCATAAAATAGCAGGGAGTATTCTAAGACCCAAACCAGCATGAGAACATAGAAATGAGATTTTGCCACTAGGGATGCATGTGGTCAGGGATACAGATAATAGGCAGGAGAGGCTGGAATTTATTGGAGAAAAATGGTAAAGGAACCAAGGTATTGGGAGCAAATAACTAGAAAAAGAAATGTAATAGAATGGGAAGAGGCCAAGAATTTATTTGGACTCCTGGTTAGAGATTGCCTTTCCTATCAAGAATTGATAGAGTATAGCTATCAAGAATTGATAGAGTATAGGCAAAGAGAAAGAAATAGGGGGCTTCTGAATGAAAGACCAGCACTGGTGGAGTTTTTAATAGAATCTAGAAGAGAAGCCACCATTAAAAAAGGAATAATTAGTAAAACATATAAAATACTGCATGATAATTATAAGAATCAATCAGAGGAGCTTAGAAAGGATTGGGAAGAGAGAGTGGATAAGCAATTCACAAAGAGAAAATGGGAGGACATATGTATATCTCCCAAATATGCAACAAAGTATAGAAGATTTGGGATCTTTGCCTGGAAGTGTTTACATAGGTATTTGTACACCCCAAGTAGACTCCAAAGAATTTTTCCTCAGGTGGATAGCAAGTGTTGGAGGTGTGACAGGCGAGAAAGAGGTGGCTGGGAACATATTTTTGAGAGTGTAATGAGCTGGCAGACTTTGGGGATTCCCTGTGGAGTGCTCTGTCAGAGATGCTGGGTGAGCAGATTGGATTGACTTGGAAGATGATTTTTTTGAGTTATGATACATAATTGGAATTGCCTAGACATAGTAAAGCCTTGCTGAGTTTAATTATGGTGGCTGCCAAAAAAATCAATTACTAGAAAATGGAAATCAAAGTCTAGTCCAGCTTTACTAGAAGTAGTGAATATAGTAACAGAGATAAAACAACTGGAACTGAGATCTTTAGAAAAGGGAGGGGAGGGAGCAAATTACATAGGAAAAAATAGGAATTATGAGAACATTATATGAAGAGCAGGAAAGAGGTTTAAGAGGCAGGATTTGAATGAGCCATATAATGCTTAACTGACAATGACTGGATAGATTATAAGTGATGTATATATAATGTTTGCAACTACAGTTGTTTCAAAGGTGTCTGTGATGTATACTGTTTGCAACTGAAGTTGTGTCATGTTGTTTGTTTTTGATTTGTATAAATGTAAGATTGCCTATGTTGTGTGTAAAAATTTAATAAAGATGTTTGTTGGAAAAAATGTTTTACAGACTGAAGAGATTGAGATTCAAGTAACATCATTAGTTTAATCTTTTTTGTACCAAAACAGAATAATACAACTCATTTTGCTATGTGAGTGTCTGTCTTCAAATCCATGTTATAGTAGTACTTATTATCATGAAAATCATAGATTAAAGTGATTAAGTGCCTATCTCAGAACATAGTGTGATGTACAGCCCACATTCATATTTCAGAACATAAGGTAGCACACAGATCACAATGAACATTAGAGAAAGAAGTATATACAAACAGTAAATTATAGTGTTATACATATTACATTTTCTATTAATGGCATTACATATCTTACTAATGAAAACTGGGATGTTGGGTGGGTTGCCTAATGGTTAAGGTGTTTGCCTTACAAACACAAGGTGCAGGGTTTGAGTCTCGCAAGGGATAATTGGCTAGGCTTAAAATGACTCACAAGAGCAGTTAGCCTAGTACTAACCTATAAAAGAGGTAGAGAGGCAGTGTAGACTGGAGAGACTGGTGTTAAAGAAGAGGAAAGATGAAGCTGGGATTACACAAGGGGAAAGTTTTTGGGTTTGTAACAGAGTGGGAGTGGGGAAGGAAGGGATAGAGTGGGGGACATTATGAGAGGTAAGTAGTTAATAGATGTTAGAGTTTTATTATATTAATCATATTTTAAAAAGTTATAAAAGGAGGGTATTGTAGTCAAAGTGCAATGAGATGGACAGAGTTTTAATCAGGGCCAGGGCAAGGGCAGAGCCAGTGGCTGGTTATGTGGTTATTCAGGAGAATTTTTAAGTGAGTGAGATTAGTTGTACAAATGATAATTTGTGGGATGCTATTCCAAAATTTGGAGATATAGTTGGAATTTAGAGAGTCTCTAGCATTATTATTAGACCTGGAGATTTGTAGTAGGGATTTATTTGTGAAGAGAAGAACACGAGAGTTGGTGTAAGGTTGGATCAGCTGCTGGAGAGCTGGGGATTTTTCTGGATGGTGTATCAGTTTGTGTGCAATGTTGAGCTGAGTGAATGTTAGATAGTGGGGTAATTCTAAACAGTTAAGTTGCTTTAAGGCTAGGCAGTGGTGTGTCCTGTGGGGGGAGTCGAAAGAAAATGTAGCTATTTTATTATAGCAGGTTTCGAGTCTTACTAGATCTGTTTTATTTAAGTTGGTGAAAACTGGGGAAGCATATTGAAGAGTAGAAATCAGATGAGTTCTAACAATAGCCTGTCTTGTATTGTCAGTTAGAAATTGTTTGATCCTGTAAAGTGAGCCTAACTTCATATGTGTCATTTTGATTATCTGAGCTAGGGGTATGCCAAATTTCATTTTGTTGTCTATGATGTCTAGCAATTTTGCTTGAGATACTGTAGCTATTGTGGTGTTGTTGGAGGAATATACTTGGAGCAAATATGAGGAGTCAAGGGGTTAACCAGGGGAAAAGAACATAATTTTTGTTTTACTTAGGTTAAGTATTAGTTGAAAGTCTGTTAACCAATATTCTATAGCAGTAGAGGACTGTTGCGTGGCTACTTTGAGTTCTTGTAGTGTGGGAGCTGCACAGATTAGTGTGGGGTCATCAATGTACTGAATAATGGAGGCAAGTTGTGTAGCAGGGTAAAGTTTATTTGTAAAAATAGCGAAGGTCAAAGGTCCAAGAATTGAATTCTATGGTAGCCCCATGGTGACAGATCTTGTTGCCATATAACAGCATACTGATGACTGGTTAGATAGCTGTGAAACCAGACAAGTGATGAGTGACTGAGTTTGTATGTGGACAGATCTGAGAGGTGTTTGTGATGGACACCGTATTGAAGGCTTTTGGCAGGTCTAAGAAGATGAATGAGGCCTGTCTGCCTTCATTTCTGAATTCATTTATTGTGTTAGTAAAACTTAGGAGAGCTGTTGGGGTGCTCTGATTTGGGTGAAAACCATGTTGCGTGTTAGATAGAAAATTAGGTGAAAGAAGGTAGTCCATTACCTCAGTGTGTATACATTTTTCTAGTACTTTGGAGAGTGGTGATAAGATAGCTATGGGTCGGTAGTTTGAGAGCTCTGTAGAGTTCCCTCCTTTTACAGTAGGATGATGTGAGCTATTTTCCAGAGTGTTGGCATGTAGTTTTCAGTTATTGAGTGATTCATGAGGATGGATGTAGGGTATGCAATGATGTCAGCAATTAGTTTACAGAATTTGGTAGGTAGTTTATTAGCAGCTAGGGTTGTTGTTTTAAGTTTACTGAGTAATTTCTTAATGGTATTGATTTGTATGTTTTTTAAGGAGAATTTTCTTTGGATGGGAGTGGGATGGATGGAGGGTTATTATAATGGTTTTTATATAATGAGAGAAAATTGTAAGGCAATGCTATCATTGTTGTTGGAGACATATGGGGTGGGTGTTCAACAAACTTTTAAAAAACAAAGACGACCAAGTTCACACAACGCTCCACCTTACTCAGGCAGCAAAGCCAAGACCAAATAGCAATAGCAGTACTCAAATTAAACTGCTCAGTACGATGCTGCAAAGTTTACAAACACGATTTATTTCACATATAAGCTTTAAGTGTGCAAAGTAATCATACACTTTTCGTCAGGGCTCCTGCCCCAACTTCTTCAGAAACAGCAACTAACATTTACAATACACTTTTATATATGTGACCCCTCCCACCGTCATCAATACAATTAATCAATTAATTACATTTTGTCTAAAATTGTTAGACTAAAAACAATATTGTAGAGTAGTTTAAATGAACATATACACAAAACAAATCAACCTCAATGTGAACCATACATATTTTAAAAAAAACTGTTGTGTGTGTTCACTTCTATTTTATAATATATAATTTTTAATATTATTTGTTCTGTATATATGGATGTAAACATTGAGTACAGTTTAAAAGTTAAAAGGAGTAGATTCACATTATATTCATACTTATATATTTTACATTAAGCTATTTGAACAAGCATTTTAATTTAATAAGACTTGTTTTTTGAGTCCAATTTTATATATATATATATATATTTATATTTATATTTATTTATATATATGTTATATACATTTATTTATATTTAAGCTGAATTTATTGAAATTATTGAACAAGATATTATAAACACAGAGAGTTATTCTTCTGATAAACAAATTTAAATATTTTTAGTATTTTTAAACTTTTAAATATTATATTAATTTTAACATAATTAATGAGTGCCAAAGTGTAGTAGGATAGGCTTGGGCAACATGGTGTCTCAGATTTAGATTTAATAATAAATAAAATAAAATAAATAATATTAAAAATTATATATTATAAAATAGAAGTAAACACACACAACAGTTTTTTTAAAATATGTATGGTTCACATTGAGGTTGATTTGTTTTGTGTATATGTTCATTTAAACTACTCTACAATATTGTTTTTAGTCTAACAATTTTAGACAAAATGTAATTAATTGATTAATTGTATTGATGACGGTGGGAGGGGTCACATATATAAAAGTGTATTGTAAATGTTAGTTGCTGTTTCTGAAGAAGTTGGGGCAGGAGCCCTGACGAAAAGTGTATGATTACTTTGCACACTTAAAGCTTATATGTGAAATAAATCGTGTTTGTAAACTTTGCAGCATCGTACTGAGCAGTTTAATTTGAGTACTGCTATTGCTATTTGGTCTTGGCTTTGCTGTCTGAGTAAGGTGGAGCGTTATGGGGTGGGTGTTGTTTGTTGGCCAAGCTGGAGGAGTTTTTTAATAGAGGACCAACATTTTGGTGGGCTATTTTGCTTTTTTTTTTTTTTTTGGTGAGTCAGTAAAGTAGTTTTTTGTTTGTTTAATTTGATATGTTTTTGCTTTGTTTCTAAGCTGTTGGTATTTGAGTAGGTTATCATGAGTTTTGTTGGTGTGCCAGTATGAACAGGCTTTGTCTCTTAATTTCAGTAGATGTCTTATGTTTTTTGTTAGCCATGGTACATAGATAGAGATCACTGTTATGGTTCATAATGGAGTTAATTTACTAACAGTGTTGAGGAAAGTGGAATTAAAATGGTCTATGGCTCTGTCTAAGGGTAATGTTTTAAGTGGGGTCCAGTTACAGTTACGTAAGATAGTGACAAAGGATCAAGATTATAGTGTTTCTTGTTGCGGAGTTGCCTGTAGGTTATGTTTCTTAGATGGGTGCAGATTTTGTCTATAGATATATGTGAGGAGCTGGTCACTAAGGCTATCAAGAAGACAGCCTGACTGGAAGGAGGGAGAGGTTTTAATTAAGATCCAATCAAGGATAGATTTTTTTTGGAGGTTTTGTCAACTCTGGTTGCTGATTGAATGATCTGGGTAAAGCCATACAAGTTAATGAAGTTAGTGGGGCTGTCAGAGTTACATGTAGACCTCTGGATGTTAAAGTCTCCCATTACTATTGTTTCTTGTGGAAAGGTTAAGGATAGGTAGTGAAGAATGTCTTCAATTAGAGTAAGGTTATTACTGGGGGGATGTATATACCGATTATGGTAATTCATTTTTGGGAGTTTAGTTTGAGTTTCGTGATTAGTATTTCAGCTTTGTGGAAATCTGGGATTTTAGGTTCTATAATTTCTAATTTTAGATTATTTTTGTAGATTATGGCTCCTCCTCCTCTACATCTACTTTTTCTATAGAGCCTGTGCATGTTATGTCCAGGTGGAAGTATTTCACTGCTGTTTATTTGTAGCTTGAGCCAGGTTTCTGTTACAGTTATGATGTCAGGGGAGTATTGTAAAAGGCTGGTATGTAGTTTGTGTGTCTTGCTGATTATACTTCTTACATTCATATTAAGGATCAGTAAGTTGGCAGAATGGGTCTCACTTCCATCTAAGCTTTGGAGCAATCTATTAAAATTAAGCAATGTATCAAATAATATATCATCATACTAAACCAAGACATCCTATCAGAAAAAATACCACATTATTTCGCTTATGAATTTTAATGTCAAGTTTTTTCAATGATGCTCACTAAACTATTTCAGTTAGTTGCAGACCTGTTTATTTTTAAATTGTAGTCACAGTGCAATAAATCAAGGCAAACTCAAGATAACCCTGTGATATATGAGTATCTAATCAGAAGGGAGTATTTACACTGGATAGCAAGTAAGGCATTTGATCAAGTTCATGCCCCTCTTTTATTTAAAGTTTTAAACAAATTAAGTTTTCCAAAGAATGTTGTTCAAGCCATGATTTTATACATTTCAGTCCCTGCTTGAGTTGACATTAATAGGAAGTTCTAAGCACTTATAAATGCCTCAAGAGCTACTTGCCAGATTGTTCTGTGTTATCTTATCTCATAGGATCTTGTGATATACATGACAAGTCTGGCAAGATTCCTTGCAGCCTTGCCAACCAATACTCGCACTCATGCTATACCACATTTTGCAAGGAATATATCACATGTAAGAACAGGTGCTCAGTTAAGAGCTGTCCTAGCTATGATTGAAGTAATTACACTGCTTAGTATAGGGTGGGGTGGGAAGTCTATTTCTGAGCAAAGAGAGGTGCTGGAATAAACCCATCTCTCCAACTAGTTTTATTTATTATAGTACACCTCCTCCTTCTCAGTATGACACTCAGGCAAAATAGTAAAAACCCACGTGGGAACGAAACAAGGAAATTCTGATTATCAAATATTGTATTTTATTGAGCGCTTTTGTCTCTTTAAATAAAGAAACTTTATCAGAATATAATCCTTGCTAAAAACACCTTCAAATACCTCTCCCATTTTTGTTCCACCAAGTAGTTTTATTTATTCCTTCATAAAGGTTGAAATCTCTGTTTTTGCTATTTGGTTTACAATTTGATTTTTCAAGGAAAAGAAGGCCAAGAAAAGTTAGATTGCTAAGTGCTCAATAAGCTAGGCATACTTGTATGACACTTAATACAAGGACAATGACTCCAGCTTCTCCTGGTAGCAAAAGTTTTTGAGACTAGATATCTTTTTGTCTCTGAGTTATTTCACATTTTTTTAATGTGCCTGACCAGGTATATGATGATTCACTAATTATATGCTATAATAGGTCTGACTAGAGAAGAACATAGTGGAACAGTGACTTCCTCAGTTTAAGAAAATAAGTCTTTCACAATTAGGTGTTAACTGTAGAGGGATTTCCTAACTGTAGTCACCACATGATGGCCAAAGGAGAGGGAGTTATCAAATCTAGTGCCCAGATCTCTGATAACTGATTCATATGAAGAGAGTTTCTGTTTCTTGTAATTTAATTTGAGCCCTTTTTCTAAGTTCTATGAATTTATTTTAGTTAGTTCTTTTAGGAGGGTATATGTATCCAGAGAGGATTTGACAACCACACACAGCTTGCAATCATCAACAAACTTTGTTAACCAGCTGTCACTGTCATCAGTATGGCAGTCCAAAAAATAGATTCCAAATAGGAGGTGCCCTGTAATCATCATGGAGGACTCCACTGTTCAGCTTGTCTCTGTTTAAGGAGGTGTCACTCCCTCTGATGATGTGTGTGCTATCTTTATGCCTGTGGCTATCTATCTTACCACCTTAAAACAATTTCATCATGTTGTATGGTATTAAATGCCTTGGCCAGATTGAGGTAGGCAGCACAGATAGTGTAACAACTGTCCAATATCTCCTAAGTTACCTTCATAAAGAAGCTGACAAGATTTAGGAGGCACAATTTACCATTTACAAAGCAGAATTGCAGTGAATTGAGCTTAGTCAGGTTATTGATGTCATGATTTATGAAGGTGGTGATGACACACACCATGGTTTTGCAGCTAAGACTCATAAAACTGAGGGAGTTATAGTTCCCAGGACCTGTGATGTGAAGTGTATGCCAATATTTAGGGACATTATCTCTAGTAAGGCTTAGTTTAAACAGTTTGAAAAGGGGATCCGTGAGTATATTTAACACTGTTTATTAGATGACACTATATTTTGTCTGGGCCCATGGAGGAAATTTTCTTAGTATTTGAGAGTACTTGAAGAATGTGCTCCTTAGCGATAATGGGGAAATAACTCAGGGATGGTAATTGCAGGATATTTATTTGCTGGAATCCTGCTAGAAAGTCTATTTTAATGTCTATTGAATTCAAATGGGAAGATTCATCATGGAAATGTTTGAAGCCATATTGAGAGTTTTTTCTTAAGCTTTCTGATACAAATCGGGGAGGACTTGTAATTATCTTTTGCTTCAGTTGCCTTCAGTTTCTCAGTGAGATTGCTAACATAGTTCTGATTCTATAGGGTTTAAGGAGTTTCTTCCTTCTGTAAAGAAAGGCTGTTTGGGGAACTATGGAATGTTTATTCAATATGCGCTGATTAGAGGGGATTATAGAGGTTCTTTTTACAATAAGACTGATTGGGGTTTAGTAACACTGAGGTCAGAGATACCTGGAGACTAGTGTTTAACTCTTTCCCTGTTTATAATTGCAGACCATCAGGACAGCTTGTATTTTGAATTTACCAATGCATTTCATTTTGAAAGGGCCTGTGAGGTCATTTCATTTATCTAAAAGGGCATAAAATCATTAGAGTAGCTGCTTGCATAACTGGGGTCAACTGTAAGGTATACATCAATAAAGTAAGAGATTTCATCAAACAATTGTATGAGGTTTACCTTTTTGTAGTCTCTGATAAGGGTGGTATTGGTTACCCAGGATGTGGAAGTTCTGAGGGTAAAGGTAACCAGATTACACTCTAAAGTTACTAAGGAAGGACCAGGGATTGGAGGGAGTAGACGGGGCAAAGTATTTTTGTAGCAAGTCAAGAATGTTTATCTGATGGGTTTGAGGACAATTTAATTCAGAACATTTTTGCTTACCCAGTCCAAGAATCACTGAACATACTAAATGTTGGAAACACAGGTGCTCCAATCAATGTAGTCACAAAGAATTAAAGAGTCCTTGATTATAAGGCTATCCTCTAAGAATGCCAGGAATTTATCATAGTCTTCTGGAGACATGGAGGGTGACTGATAGGAGGCTATGAGATAGACTTACCAAATATAAAGTTAAGTTCCATAATCTTACTGGGCAGTCTCTGGGTAACCATTTTCAATAAATATCATCCCTAATGAACACAAAAACTCTGCTACAGTTACCAGTAGCTCTGACAACAACCTGGTAGGGACAAACCCTATGCACACATTTGATGATCTGTAAGAAGTTGTCCATGCCTGAATAATAGCACTCTCATGGACATGTTTCAGATGCAGAAGTGTCCCTTGGTTCATGAAGTTAATGGTTATACTCCTGACATTGAGTAGACATGTTTGATATTATGCGGTTTGGAAACAGTGATGTTTGTCAGGTTGGGATGTTAATAAGATGAACTCTGCCTAAAAAGGCATAATAGGGGAATCAAAGGCTTTAGACAGTATGCAGAAGTCCTTAAATGTGAGCTGTAGATTTTTCTTTGTATAGCAAGTTGACTTGTCAATCATCTTTCACAGGGCGATGTATACAGGGTTCTCTATGGAATGATATAAGCAGCTTTGCCTGTCTTTGAACTCAATTATCTTTTTCAAGAATCTAGGCTTTATTCTAGCTGATGGGAGGATTCCACTCAGAACCAGTGTCTTACCCTATGCAATACCTTATTCATGTGTACCAAACCAACCCCTTCTTCTGCCCCTAACCCTAAATCAACACATTGTGTTACTAAAAAACTTGTCCTAACGTTAGCACTAATCAAGACAAAATGATACAGAACACCCACAACACCAATAAGGCACAACACGAAGTTATCCCCTTATCTAACCTACCCTAACCTGCACTCACTCACATATACAAGCTACCTGCTATAATGTAGGCTTGCACATTTTCAAAACTCCACCTTTTCAGTCAAATACTAATGTTGTGCCCACTCCTATATACACTAAATAAACTTGAATTCAATAGAATGTCATTCTCACACGTGTAGTCACATATTTCTGCTGTCAATTTTTGTCACTCATTTGTATTTCTCACATTTATATTCTCTATTAAATGAAAGACAACAATATCTATCTATTTATACATGTATAGATGTATATCCATATATTGAAAAGCTAAAATACAGAACAGCAGCTGATTGAACACAAGCAGTCAGTCAACTGCCTTTCATATAAAAAAAAAAAAAAAAAAAAAAAAAAAAGGGATAATTTTTTGCAGGGGGGCAAGCTCTCCTGCATCACCCCAACTCCCTGTTAATCCTATATAACAATAATCTTACTACTGTTAGGAAAGGACATGTTCCCCAACTCCCACTGTACCATGATCCTGCACAGAAAAAAATCTGGAACATTCAATAAGCTGATTTTTGATCAGCAGTACCAGCTTTTTTTTTTTGAAAACATGAATTTTTGACAAATTATAGGTAACATCAACATGCTACTTTGCATGTGCTGAGCAGTAACCTTGTGCATGTAAAATTAAAACTAAAAAAAACAAAGAAAAAAACACTGTGTTTCACAGTGAAGCAAATCCCCCCTCCCATACCCTCATACCTGCAGCTAATTATATATACTAACTATGAGGCCAGACTGCAGCAGGGAATGGGCATATTCCCCAACCCCAAGAATTGTGTGATCTCACACACCTGTTTACCATCTGTTTAGCTGATCAAATTTTGTTGACTAAACAGATGTCAACCAAACATTAGTTTCAACAACATTCAGTGCTCCCATATACATACAACATGGATACAGATAAAGGGTAAAAAAATTGTTATAGTTGTCAACTATGTAGGTAAACTTTCCCTGGGATTCATGAATGCCTCCACTAAGTGTAGACCATTCTGTGTGAACTGAAACAAAAGCAAAATCACACCTTCTTTGTCCTAATTTTAGTTCTCCTACTGACTTTATTGCAACATAACTGCGGTGGTGGTGCTGCGGTAGCGTTGTCGCCTCACAGTAAGACGTTGTCCTGTTCGATTCTCAGCTAAAGCGTCTTCTGTGTGGAGACATGCGTGAATGGGGGTACCTTCGTTGAAGGTTGTGTGTCAAGGCTGGCAACTCGGCACATAAAAATCTACTGCCAATCATTAGCGGACCGGAGTTCCGCTGTGGCGACCCCTAATCGGGAAAAGCCAAAAGACACAACAACAACAACAACAACAACTGACTTTATTGCAGCCTTAAATATTGAGGAAGATTCATAAAGGTTACCACAAAGTGCATACTAAATGTGCACTTAGTGTAATCTTTCTGAGTGTCTAGAAAGCACAAAAATGTGGCAGGGATGTTCTGGAATAGAGATCATGTACACTTTGAGTAGGTGTTAATTAATCTGGCCCTTTGTTTTCCATCCTTCTCATATCATCAGATGTTTATTACTATCCTTGCCATGTAATCACAAGTTTGTTTCTATCCCCAGTGAGTCATAATTTCTACAAAAACAACCCTAAACTTGGCACATTTGTGATACTTTGAGAAGTATTGCTAAGAATTACATACTGCAAATGCCAGTCAGAAAAAACACACACGTGCACTGAAACATCCTGGTCTACCTAATAAACCTCTATTTGATGTATTCACTTATTTTAATAGTAAAAGTAAGACAAAAAGGCATTACCATTATCATGAATTGATCAACTTTCTTTATACAGTATATAAAATGCTGTCTTGGATTCAGAAAAGATTAACACAAGTGGAAAACCTTACTACTTGCAGCTAACCCCTCACAGTAACATTTTCTGGTCAGTCAAAGACTACCATGCTGCAGTGATTTTCCATGGGTGATCCTGCCTGCAGTGTTACATGGTAATGAGGCAATCCAGGGAAGTGGTTATCATTAATTGGAGATGTACTCCCCCCCCCCAGAAATGTGTGTGTGTGTGTGTGTGTGTGTGTGTGTGTGTGTGTGTGTGTGTGTGTGTGTGTGAGTTTGGAGGTGTGCCTTTGCCAAAGTGAGACATTAACCATCAGAGGAGATTGCAACCGCAAAGTGCTACTAGGATGACTGTAGGAAACTGTGATTAAGTGACATACACATAATGTCGTTTTGCAGGCTAAAGCTGTTGCTTTATTGAGTCATGTAAATTGACCTACCCGTGGAATGCACTTTATGTGACTGCAGCCATGTTTCTCTGAATTCCATGGGCAATTTCTACTCTTCCCTCTCCAATATGTATCTCTGGCTTTAGTAAGTTCCCTACCTTTTTCATTATTTTAAGCACTTTCTGCAAGTTTAGTGAAAAGGCAGTCCTCTTATAGTAACATGCTGGTACTTTTAACTTAGAAAGTTGCTAGAAAAAAGGGATGTGAATTAACATTTTTCTGAAGTAAAACATGTATGTAATTCTAATGATTACCAGTATTTACTAACCATAATCTGTCACCTCTTTTCAAAATCATTTCCAAATTTAGGAGAGCTGGAGTAAAATGTGCATAATATTTAGTGAGAGGTGAGATGTGTGCTGCCCCCTGGAATCAACCCTGTAGAAATCTACAACTTTAGTATTAAAGAAAAAAAAAAACATGCATATAGATAGTTAAAGATATATATATGTATATATATTAATAACTAAAAGAAAAATGTCAAAAGCAAAATAAGAAAGCACTGGCTGCAATCAGTCAGTTGGAAAATGACATTATGGACCTTATCACAAAATCTTACCTCTCAACTGTTCCAATTACGTTTGAAAGTACAGATTTTTCCAAATTTTTGGTCCGTTCCTCATAAACTTTGTGGTTTTCTCCCAGATCACTGAGGAGTGAAGTCACAAAATAATGACATACATTTCAGTTTCAGACTTCATATCTTTCAGAAAAATGCATGCTAACATCAGTCCTATTATTCTAGCAACTTTCTAAGCTTATAAGAGCAATATTTAAAACCTGTCTCCATTTTTGGGCCTTTGTCCCACCATTATTTTAGACTTTGTCCAGATTTCTTGTGCTAAGACGTTGAGAGGTATTGCAGTAC
Source organism: Protopterus annectens (assembly GCF_019279795.1). Classification (NCBI taxonomy): domain Eukaryota; kingdom Metazoa; phylum Chordata; order Ceratodontiformes; family Protopteridae; genus Protopterus; species Protopterus annectens. The sequence continues at coordinate 478,888,922 of NC_056750.1, forward strand.
TGTCAATAAAAAACAAATGCAAATACTGTATTTGTGGTCATGCTTAAGCACTTAGTGTGCAATAGTGGCCTGATACAATTGCAAACAGAAGACATTTTTTTTCAGGTCATCTGTTTGAGAGAGGAAGAGAGATCCTTTGAAGAGAGAAATCCTTATTTATTTTTTTTTGAGGCCTTCATATTCAGCACAAGATAGATCATCTTTTTCCCTTTTGCTTGTTAATTTAGAGTTCAGGGGGTACCAGACTGGGGCTAGATTAGGTACCTCTCAACTGTAAAGATTTTCGCAGAATGTCAAGAATTTTGCCTTTTATTTTTGGTCCATTTTTCATAAAATTCTGGCTTTCTGGCAAATTAGTGGCAAATCATTAAAGAGTGAAGTTAGAAAATAATGGCAGACATTTGAGTTTTAGACTTCATACCTTTCAGAAAATTCATGCTAACACAAAACATGTTATTCTATTAACTTTCTAAGTCTGTAAGAGCAATATTTCAAAATTGTCCCTATTTGTAGCACTTTTTTATGGCTTTGTCTAGATTTCTTATTCTAAGAGGTTGAGAGGTATGAACTAGCTACAAATCTGAGTAAATTTGTTCTCCACAACCCATTACTGTTTCTGGAATCCATCTCCATAAAAAAAAAAAAAAAAAATAGAAGTGGTTTAGGTTAGAACCATTACCAGTGCAATGGTTTATATGACTGCTGAGGTGTTCAGGTGGAAATGCGTATTATAGATATAGCCAGACATATGCTGTATATGGTGAAATGTACACATTATAAAAATAATTAATTTTGTGCAATGGGATGCATTTAGATTTATTTATCTATTTATTTATTTATTGACATTTGATGACCAGGAAAGTCTAACTGGGTCAGGAGCACATTTTCAGTAGAGGCTCGGGGAGAAAAGCTCCACAAATACAGACATTAGTGAAATGTTTACAGTTATGTGCACATTTTACATACAAAGTATAGGAAAATGCAGTTTAACATATAAGACTTTAGGGCAATTTAGGGGTAGGAGAGAGACAGCATGGATGAAATACAAGGGATATCAGATACTTGTGTTTAGTTTTAAATAATATACCTGATTTCCCTAGTATTTTGTTCATGCTCCCTCTCTGGTATGTCCGGAGTCCGGACTACAGATTTTATTTTTATTTTTAAGAAATAAAAATAAAATTTAAAGACTATGCCAGTGGAAAAAAGTCTGGGCGACTGGACCTTTTTACATTGGTATATTCTCGGATATACAATGGGCACGCTAGTTAAGCTGGTCATTCAGCGTGCACATTTTGGAATGTTAATGCCAGTCATTGTATAATAGTTAATAACAGGGGCAGATATGTGTGCTAATAAAGTGCCTTTTTAGTGTAATTTTGAAGGTCTTGAAGGAATCTAAGGCACTGATATTTGCAGATAGAGCATTCCATAGTTTTGCAATGATAAAGGAATAGAGGCTATGGCCAGCTCTTTTGTTAGGTTTGTTTACTTTTAGAAGGTGTTTGTTTATGGAATGGAGGTTTTGGGATAAACTTCAGGGTTGTAGGATAGGTTTTAAGGCAGGGCAGCTTTATGGCTTATATATTATTTTATGTGCTAGGGATAGCTGTAGAAAGTTAAAGTAATGGGAGAATTCTAGCCAGTTTAGTTCATTGAGGGTATGGCAGTGATGACTGCAAGACGATATGCCAGTTGAGAATTTTGCAATTTTATAGTAACATGATTGTAGCTTGTTTTTTAGAGACGTGTGGATTAGTGAGAATAGGGGGTCCCATACAAGAGGGAAGGCAGTAGGAAGGTGTTGGCAAGTGTTTTTATTTTTATTTTTTTTGGTGGAATTATCCATGAAGTGCTTCTGTCGCTAGAGTTTTCCAAGTCTGAAATGCGTTTTTTAATAGTGTTTAATATGTGTTGTTCAAAGGAAAGTTTATAATCTGTGGTGATACCCAATAATTTTGCCTCAGATACAAGTTCTATTTCTGTTTTATTTTGTTAATATATTTTGAAGTTCTGTAATAGTGGTTTTGGTGAAAACAATAGTAGTTTGTTTTTTTGGGATTTAATAGTAGTTGTGCTTCATTTAGCCAGGTCTCTAATGAGGTGAAGGCATCTTGGTTATTTTTAGGAGATGTTGATAGTTATTGGAGGAAGAGATAATGGTGGAATTGTTAGAGTATTGAATGAGTTTTCTTTGAAGAGAGGCAATGTGAAGGTTATTATGATTGCTTATGTTGTGATTGATGGTTTAATAAAGATTTTCTTGTTTAAAAAAAAGCAGGAATTGAATAATTTTTATAATATTGCTAAAGTTGTATGATATATAGTAATATATGTGAACTACTGTTCTTCTTCTTCTTTCAGCTTTTTTCCCGGTTAGGGGTTGCCACAGCAGATTACCTGTCTGCTCATGATTGGCAGTGGAGTTTTACGGTGTCAAGTTGCCAGCCTGGCACCCAACCTTCCACAGAAGGCACACGTATCCATGCACTCACAACTAGGGCCAATTTAGAGTATCCAATCCACCTACAGCATGTCTTTGGGATATGGGAGGAAACTGGAGCACCCCAAGGAAACCCACATGACCACAGGGAGGACATACAGAGTCCACACAGAAGGCACCCCAGCCGAGGATCGAACCAGGGAACCTCTTGCTGTGAGGTGGCAATGCTAACCGCTGCATCCCCGCAGCCACCCAGTAATATATGTGAAACATAATGTTTGTTAATTTGTTAGTACAGTTTGATTACTTTTGTAAAAATGTAAAATTGACTGTGTCACAAGTGATAATTCAATAAAAGTGTGTTTAAAAAAAAAGAAAATATTAAAAAACAGTGGTCCAAGAATGGATCCTTGATGGACTCCTGTTCTGTTTTCTAGTATTGTGACAGATTGGTTTGCCATCTAACACATTGATCTCTATTTGTTAAATAGTTGGCAAAACATTTTTGGGTAGGTGGAAGCATCCTATTAAAGACAGCTGTTGTAATAGTTTATGGTGGGATACTATATCAAATTCTTTTGAAAGGTCCATAGGATTACACAAGTTAATTGGCCAGAGTCCAAGGCTTTGTTCACCATGTCTGAGAAAGATAATAGTGCCATGGTTGTGCTGTGTGTGGGATGGAAACCATGTTGGATGGGTGTGACGAGCTTGTTATCAGTGAGATGTTTAGGCAGTTGTATGTGTATACATTTTTCTAGTAATTCTTTATAGAGGGGAGATAATAGATATAGGGAGGAGTTTGTTACTTCTTTGGATTTCCACCCTTCTCTAAGGGTGTTATGACGGATTTTTTTCAAGAGTTTAGGAACTTCAGATTCTGTGATGAAGCTATTGATCATGATGCTTACAGGATAGGCAATTGTGTCAGCAACAAGTTTTAAATATTCTGATGGGAGATTGTTGGAGCAGAGAGAGCAAGGTTTAATTTTTAGACAGTTTTTAGACAGAATATATTTATCTAGTCTGGTCCCTTGGTACAGAGAGATAACCCTGACTACATCCCAGGTGACCTGGGTTAGATTAGCAACATAGGCACTGAAGAGACTGGACTGGGTAGTTTGGGACTGAGTGGCCACTGCTGGCTCTTCCATTCTGGAATTTGGAGACTGTCTGGTTGCTTACAATAACATCATGAAGAGTCTGAGAGGCTAAGGCAGGTCTGGTAGACCCAGTAAATGAGGAAAGAAGCAAAATCCAGCTGATGGCCAGCTGTAGGGAGCTAAGAACTGGCATGCTATCATGTTTATTTTAACATATGTTGTAAAATGGCATATTATCATGTTTATTTTAACATATGTTGTAAAATGGCATATTGTCATACTTATTTTAACATGTTTTGTTAAATGGCTTTTTCTCAAAATGCCAGGCTTACTAAATTATGCTTTACTCAAATTGTCATTTCAGTTGTTTTTTCTTAATTGCTGAAAAGGTATACTGTCCAGAAACAGGCATTGTGTGAAGTTGGAAGGTGTTACACTTATGGTAAGGGAGGGCTAAAATCTAGAAATGGGTATACAACTCCGGAAATTCTGACTATATTGATGGGAGTATTGATTTGGCAGCTATAATAGCTTGGATAAATCTATAAGCATTTTGAAGACAGTGCAGTCATATCTGGTAATAACCAACAAACAAGCAAAAAAAGAAACAATCCCATAGCTGTCATGCAAAATCTCCAGAGCCATCCCTTTGGACAGCATGAGCTTGAAAGAGTGGTACTGCAGATGGTCAGTGATGGATTATCATTTCCAGGACTCTTGAAATTTCTCACCATAAAGAATATGACCTAGATAATGTTGGTGTGAGACTTGGATATGTATACACCCTTGAACTACATCACACAATATGTTGAGGGGATGTAATCACCCTTGTACACCACCATGGAACATGTTAATAATATTTTATCTACTGTCAGCCTTTGGGATGCCCTGTATGATAATTGTATCTGCATCATTATAGACACTGTCTTTTCCATATGGAATCTGTATAAATGTGCAGAGCTATATTTTAGGCATAACATAGATGGACAGATTCTCCTGCTGGTGAACCATCCACACATTGGTATGCCAACATTCTTCTCTGCATTGTGCTCAGTCATCTGTTCTTGACATCAGAGTTATCCAGCAATGACTGTACTCATATTAGTATATTACATGATACCTCTAACACAGGCATAAGCCTGCAACACCTAATCACTGATGGGCTTTCAAAATCATTAACAGATGAATACCACCAGTCTGTTATGTGCCATTAGACTACATATGGCACATAATGTGTCTGTTATGTGTGGACTGTGTGGCACAATGACCTGATGCATATTGTGGCACGTATAGTAGAATATCAACTTCTTAATGTGAAGGTTGTGGGTTCTAGTTTTATAAGGGGAAAAAGATCATTTTGAAACATAAAAGTGGATATATTACCAATAACAGATAGTATCTGTAGCACTTCGAATTCTAGGGAGAATCTACAGATGTGTTCCTACCTGACAGATGCTCATTTGAAAACAGCCAATAACCATGAGAAGCTAGATTACCACAGTGATCCAATCCAAGGTCAAGTGAAAACCAGTCCATGACAAGAATGAATCGAAATGAAATTAATACACCAAGTAGTTAGGCACACTAAAATAACATATAGGATTAAGCGCTTTCATCATAGGCTTCATCAGAATCATTTTTAAATTTGGCCACCATCTTTAAATACATTTCCTCTACAAATCATGTGACCACAACACCAATAAAACACATTTATGCTAATAAAAAAACACACATAATGGTGCAAATTGCTTTAAACAATATAAATATAAAAATAAAAAGACTTTACAAAAAGAAAAAACATAATGTATAAACACTTATTATATCCAAACTCATACCACTTAAGACCTAAGCCTCAGAATGCTCCGAAAAGATAAATGCTCATTTAAACCCGGGGGGGGGGGGGCATGGCATTTAATCTTAATTGCCATCTCATCTCATTTTCCTCTGTTAACTCCTCCCATGCCCCACAGGTCTTTAGCTGTATGTTCTAAAATGAAAAACAGGAAATAATGACCTGGCTGTTCCACTGAATTTTTTTGCAAGTGCATTTCCCAGATATTCCTTTTTAATATCAGTAATATGTTTGTAGATACCCTCCCTAAATTTTTTCTGAGTCTTACCTATATAAAAATGATAACATTTTTGACATAAGGCAACGTATACTACCCCTGGGGTGTTGCATTTGCTAAAGGACTTAGATTTTATAAATCTGTTGTTCACAACCACGTGGTTCCCACTTAGAACCTCTTTACATTGGTTGCAAAAAAACACCTTTAAAAGTCCCATTTTTTGTTGCTCTAAATATGATCAAAATGACCAGAATTCTGTTCCAGATAACTTTTTATTCTCCTATTCTAAAAACCATCAATGGTTTATTGCCTATCTTGTTGACCACATCTTTAAAACAAGAAAAAATGTTCCAGTTTTTTTGACAAAATGTTTCTAATCTGAGGTGCCTCAGGACAATACTCAGTGATAAAGCCCAAATGATGTTTTTTAGCCCAGTTGTTGCCACTTTTTACCATGTCAGAAACAGACCCAGAAGAAGATTTTATTAGGGGAACAATTTCACCAGAAATCCTCTTGTCCACTACTTCATTACAAATGGAGGACACATTTTGACTCAGATAGCCTCCAGCTTATAACATCCTACCTAGTTTTTCACATTCAAACATAAAAGTATCATGCTAGGAAACCATTCTGGCTATATGAATATATTGCCCTTAACCATTCCCTGTTTTGTAGTGCTTGGGGTGGTTACTATCAAAATATAACAAGCTGTTACAATAAGTAAGTTTCCTGTAGATAGAACTGATCAAACTTTCCTCTCTATAATCTTTCAAAATAGTGACATTAAAATAATTGATACTGTCACGATTGTAAGAATGTTTAAACCTTAGGAATGAGGTAGTACTATTAATATAATCAATAAAATTTACAATCTCATCCCCGGGCCTGTCCTGCACAATAAATATGTCATCCAAAAATCGGAGGTAGATCCTTCATGGCATTTCAGGAAATTGTTGGAATAACATCTGGCTTTTACATTGTAGGAGAACAATGTTAGCAAAAATGGGGACACAAGAGGCCCCCATTTCTACCACCATTACCTGTTTAAAATATTAGCCCTCTAGACACACAAAATTATATTTCAAAACCTTTTCCTTACAAAAAACTAGAGCATTAATTTCATTATTACCCAACTTGGTACATTCACATAAAAATCATGGAACCAATCAAGGCCAGTGTCATGTGGAATTACATTAAATAATTCAACTACATGAACAGTAAGTAAGAAAGATGAAATCTTCAGAAAAATCTAAAGTTTTCATCTTCAGTAAAAAGTCCCAGGAGTCCCTACATATGTGGGCAAAAGTGTCCAAACAATTCTTAAACTTTAAGTCCACATATTTCCCAGGGGGTGGGTTTTTGACTTCCTGGCATTCATAACTGGCCTCATTGGTGGATCAGTGGTGTTTTTACCTATATTGGGTATCCCAAATATACTAGGCACCACTGGAAAATGCACATACAAATAGTTATACAAGTCAGGGGTAATTTCACCCTATTCCACCATATCTTGTAGCCAAAAATCCATCTTATGGTAAGCCAGGTTGATATAATCTCATGAGGTTTCTTCATATAGTTCACAGTTGGACAAATGACTCAAAATTCTGTTCAAATAATCATTTTTGTTCATTATTACCACCCCTCCCCGGGGCGGCCACGGTGGTGCAGTGGTTAGCATTGTCACCTCACAGCAAGAGGTTCTCCGGTTCGATCCTCGGCTGGGGTGCCTTCTGTGTGGAGTCTGCATGTCCTCCCTATGGTCGTGTGGGTTTCCTCCGGGTGCTCCGGTTTCCTCCCACATCCCAAAGACATGCTGCAGGTGGATTGGACACTCTAAATTGGCCCTAGGTGTGAGTGCGTGTGTGTGTGTGCCTTCTGTGGAAGGTTAGGCTCCGGGCTGGCAACTCGACACTGTAAAACTCCACTGCCAATCATGAGCGGACAGGTGATCCGCTGTGGCATCCCCAAACCGGGAAAAGCCGAAAGAAGAAGAAGAAGATTACCACCCCTCCCCCTTTATCAGGTTTCATAACCCTGAGTCTCTTATTTCTAGCCAACTCAGATAATAATTGAGACTCCTTGGCACTGAAACTGCCATAACCCATAGTATTAAACATACATGTTGCCAATTACCTGAATTAAAATTTAACCAACTTCTCAGACATTCTTCTTCTTCTTATTTCGGCATTTTCTCGGTTAAGGGTCACCACAGTGGATCACCTGTATGCTCATGATTGGCAGTGGAGTTTTATGTTGTCGAGTTGCCAGCATGGTGCCCAACCTTCCAGAAGGCACACACATGCACACACTCATGCCTAGGGCCAATTTAGAGTGTCCAATCCACCTACAGCATGTCTTTGGGATGAGGGAGGAAACCGGAGCACCCAAAGGAAACCCACGTGACTACAGGGAGGACATGCAGACTCCGCACAGAAGGTACCCCAGCTGAGGATCGAACCAAAGAACCTCTTGCTATGAGGAGGCAACACTAATTGCTGCACCACTATGGCCACCCCAACTTCTCGAACATTAGTAAAGGAAAAACTAAAGGGGGATTAAAAATAATTTTCTGTATAAATAATCTATTGTTATAGTTCTGATAATCATCAAAAGTAATCAAAAATTTAGCTTCCTGAGGTATAACTTTAAATCAATTAAAACAGCATCAGTTCTCAACTTAGACATGGGAACAAATGAATCCCCTCTACTCAATAAACAAGTGTGCTCAACAGTACATGACACATCAATGTAGCTGTAAAGTGAAAAGTCACCTGAATTGTTCTTGACCACTACTTGGCCACAATCATCGCCACTGAACACACTTCCTTGCCAAAAAGTTCTGCATTTTTCTCCGAATTTATCTGTGTTTCATGTATTGCTGGTAAGGACACTGATTCTGTCTGTATGGAGCTTGACGAGTTGTCCTGTAATTGAGGGACTGATCCACCTGCCTCTCTCTTTGATTCCTCAATCGTTCCGACCTCTGTATAGGGTTTCCCCCTAAAGGGCAGTCTTCCTCAACTTCAGGTTCAGCCTCTTCATACAATAATTTCACCTCATTGGTACCTTGCTGAAAGGGCTGACTTGTATTTGCCGTTGCAAGTTTAGGGTACACCCACTCTTCTAAATATTTCAACAGGTCCCTCTCAAACTTTTTCTCTTTCCTTTTTTTAATATTAGATATATCTTTATCAACCCGCTGGAAAATTTCCTTATAGTTTGCGAGGTATTGGGGAAACAACAAGTCCTTGGTAATTGTAGAGACTATTTTACTGACTTCAGCCATCAGGACTTCAATTTCCCTCTGGATGCGTTTAATTAAACAGTCCAATAATTTGCACCCATGGTGAATGAAAAGGACCAGAAGATCAGTGTATAGCTGTGATTCTGCCTTCAACTGTTAGGAAATTTCCACAGTTGTAAACTTTGAGAATTTTCTTGACTTTGAGACATTCATGCAGGTACAGGTTCTCTAGTTGGAGTTTCTGGCATCTGAAAATCATTTTTTCAAAAACAGCAAGAGATTCTTTAATGGTGGGAGTGTCACCCATGTTATTATGGTTACCAAATGCCAAGGTCGTCCTGAACCATTCAGACAAAATGTCCTTATTGTTACTAATTTTGCCCCGAGACACAGTATTATGAACTTCCCTCTGTCCAGCAGTTAAGAGGCAAGATGGTGTTTGAAAAAATTCACAGTCCGAGTTGTAGTGCTGGTCACAATTTTGCTGGATAGCGTTAACTTTTACTGTTAGTTCTTGAACAAGTTTGGTTAACAGACCCACACTAGCAATAACATTCTCAAGCCTGTTGTTGTCTGGAACTTGGTTTACTAGACCTGGACCAGAAGACATGTTAACACAGCCAATAACCAAGAGAAAAGCACAGAAACTAGAACCACAGTGATCCAATCCAAGGTCAAGTCAAAAACCAATCCATGACAAGAACGAATGAAAATGAATTTAATACACCAAATAGTTAGGCACACTAAAATTAAATACAGGATTAAGTGCTTTCATCATAGAGTTCATCAGAATCATTTTTAAATGTTACCACCATCTTTAAATATCCTCCCTCTACAAATCATGTGACCAGAACACCAATAGAATACATTTTTGCTAATAAAAAACTTGCATTATTGTGCAAATTGCTTTAAACAATATAAATATAAAAATAAAAACATTTTATAAAAAGTAAAAACATAAAGAAAGATTGAATAAAATTCAAAGGTTCAAACCAAAACTCATTCTCGTGCAGTGAGATTCCCTTTTTTCCTAGTTGCAGAGTTCTGATTTGGGATAAAGCTTGTAATTAGGCACCGATTCCGTAAGTGTTTAGAAGGCTACGTTCCTTCACATTTTATTTTTTTAAATAAATGCAATTTTATGCAATAATTTCACCATGTTGTAGAATGTTATTATTTAAAGCATTTGCTTGAATGCATAAATGTAGTAGAATGATAGCATGACAATTTGTATGGGGAAACAAGACTAACTTGAGGCTTTTTTGACAGACAGCAAACAGTCACGTGCAAGCAAAATCTCTCCTTTTTCCTACCCAGTCACTGTTGGTATCCACACGGATCAATATTAGGCCCCATCTTCGTCAAAATTTTTATAAACAAATTCCATATTGCCACCCACCTTGCTAGTATAGTTCAATATGCTAACAACTCATCCCTTGTATGTTCAACCCCATCCCTACCAATATTTCAAAACATCACCTACTTTAAAGCCCAACCAAAAAAAAAAAAATAATGTACTTCACTCCTAAACAATACCAAAAATGACACACACACTTTCAAAATAATCGCATTCAGCAACACAAAATTGAAACCACAATTCAAAGCAAAACTTCAGGGTAACTTCAAATTTAACCACTCCCCATTGCAAGCCATTAAAAACGTATCAGAAACTTGTCTCCCTTTATAGAACCATACACTACCTGGCACATGATTCAAGACAAACACAGGCATCTGCTTATTTTCTTCCATCTCTACTATACACCTCACCTATTCTTGCAAACCTAAATAGTACACATAAAGCTAAACTGCCTTACTGCTACAATAAAGTAGACAAACTTACTGCCAGCCTCACATTAGGACTCATCATCGCAGATTCCTAAAACAAATGACACACAAACTGGTGAAATAAAAAAGTACACTAGTGAAAAATAAACTGCCGAAAGAGAATGCAATGTGAGACTCGAGAATAAAAAACAACTATTTTATTGAAGCGCTTTTCTTCCCACTCTATGGTGGGGCTTCTTCAGATAACATAACACTAGTTTACAATAATTAAATAGTCATCCAGGACAATTACTCAAACTAGTCAAATATCTGCAACCACTAATCAAGACAGTTCCTTCATTTAACAATTAAGCTAACCATTCATGCATTAACTGAAACTGTTCACTGAATAAAACAGTAACACCAGACAGAATTAAAACACTACTAAAACACTGAATTCTTGTCACTAAGTGTATATTTATACCATTGGTCCAAAAACACTTGGCTAGATCACCTACCCTTATTTAAAAAATATTACTGTGGTCATATAGGTGTTGTTAAGACCTAGCAAGTATGTATGTAGTCATTGTAAAAACATAAATAAATGTGTAAACAAGTATAAATAAATATATATATATATATATATATATATATATATATATATATATATATATATATATATATATATATATATATATATATATATATATATATATATATATATATATGTACATATATATATATATATATATATATATATATATATATATATAAATATATATAAAAATGTATTTTACTTAAATTTGTATAAATACTTCAAATGTGTATTTCTAGAAAATATGTAACGCCAATAAAATAAAAGGTTAAAATAACTATATAACCAACAGTATGAATACCTCATAAGGCTCTTTAGTTTTAAAATACAAAGAATACAATAAACTTCATTGAGCCCTGGGTAAAAACATGAGCCCATGCGCATATTTAATTATTGTAAACTAGTTTTATGTTATCTGAAGAAGTACCACCATAGAGTGGGATGAAAAGTGCTTCAATAAAATAGTTGTTTTTCATTCTCGAGTGTCACTTCACTTTCTCTTTTGGCAGTTTTTATTGTTTCTAAAACAAATGAATTGGTTTGAGCTACCCAACTATTTAATGTACTCACAAACTTATTTCTGCACACAGTCTTGTACATGCACCAGAAAATGTCTAACACTATAAAATATACCCTGCAACATTACTGAAGAGGTAGAAAACTTTACTCAACTAAAACTGTTTGTAATTACAGCAAAGTCTAAAAACTCAGCAGGTGACTCAGTATACTCCCACTATATAACTAAACCCTGGAACATAATCCCAACATACCTAAAACAAACCATGACACTTTCCATCATGTGGTTGTTTGTATGCATGCTCCTTACTTGGCTAACTCTATTTTCCTTTGTCAGCTCATACCCCCCATCTCTTTATAACCTCGGTCCTACACAACACAAATTCCATATTGCCACCCACCTTGCTAGTATAGTTCAATATGCTAACAACACACCATTCTACCACTTCTCTTCTATTACCTTTCTGCCTTAATCCAAACTTTACATCGCAATTTATTTTTGACCTTTCCAGTTTATCCATCTCCTTAAATAATTTCCACCACTCTCTTATAACCTGGTTCGGTGACAGTATGTGCCATATGATAGTATTCTTATCCCTCTAATCCTGACTCATCAGCTATACAGTGCCTCTGTCCCTCTTTAACTATTATCTACACACGCCTTACCTCAGTTTTATTTATATCTAACATCTGCACCATAAACCTCCTTATCCTTGCCTTATAAGTCATACATAACACCTGCTTGTCATATATATTACACACGAGCTGTTTGCATAATAAATGTTTCAGTTAATATCATGTATAATGTCACCACAGAGGAAATACCTGTTTTTTTCTTTGTGTAGTGTCACTACAGAACAATTACCTGTTTGTAACTACATGTCTTAAGATCTGTGTAATGTATTTTTGTAAGTAATTTGTTTGGTCACAAATGTCTTAAATGTATCTGCTGAAACTTTTCTACCCAGGTCTCAGTTGATACTGGTATGTACCCACATGGACTTTCACAGTCAACATAGACAAACAGATAACTAAATAAACAAATAACTTACATACTGGCATTCCATTTATATGTTTTTCGTGAAAATGACAGCAGCCTGGAAGCATCATTTGCCCCCCCCCCCCCAATTATTATGCTTCCCAGACCTACCGTCAAGCTGTTTCAGCTGCTGCATTGAATTTTCTCTCCAACAGGACTACAAGAATGGCATGTTTTCATTAGTGTATTTCTGTTGCCCATCCCTCTCCCTGACAGGTGAACATGTTATTCCTCATATCCCCAAACCAGCTCGTACAGGTGCCTGAGACACTAACTAACTATATGCCAACGTAGTTCAATTTTGTCCTTACCTTAGTTTTAATGAGGGATACCAAGGGACTAAAGTGGTGCTTTTCTTCTAGTAATGTGTAATACAGTCAGGACTTGAATGAGTTTTGGTTCTTCATTTACAGACGACTGAACTTTTCAGTCAGATTCAGTGACTTATGCTACTGATTTTTTTGTAATTCCTCTTTTTGTAGGGCTTTTCTGAGTATGTTTTTCCTGATCACTTAGTACTGTGGTGGTATGAGGCCTGTCTTTGGCCCTATAATTGGTCTACATGTTTTTTATTCTACAGCCAACACTTCCTTCTACAATATCATCATCCTGGACAGTATTTTCAATTCTTCAGTTTCAGATGTTGATACATTTTACATATATACATTTTACAAACAACAATAAATAAATATATAACATACATACATAAGTTAAATAAATAAAACAGATTAAAATAACAGCTTGGCAATTAAAAACAATAGATTTCTTGTCAATAATCAAATTAGTTATTTTTCCCTAACATGTTTCCTTAAACCTGTCTTCATTTCAGCCATCCCTACTCTCTACCTTCTGCAGCCTCACTATAGTTCTAACTTTCCACATTATCAGTGTAATCCTTTCCTGGTCCTCTGAATTAACTACCCCCTTATGCCATTTCTCCAGCCCATCTCTTTGCCAAGGTTCTCAATTTTCCAGTCTTACTATGAGACTAGACACATCTTCGCTACCCACTTGCTCATCTCAGCCTTCCTCCCCGTTCCTTCATGTTTTCAACCTTGTGCTGTCCTCTTCACTTCACATCCTATCATTCAAAGTTTCTGTCTCTCTTCATTCTCCTATCTAGCTCCTTCTATTTCAGTCTCACAAAGACAAAACACCTAGGTCCCTTCATCTCTTGTGTTCATATACCTTATCCCACTTCTTAAACATGTCTACCTAGATCTTCTGCACATTATATATATCTGAGCTGCCTCTTCTTGTCCACATCTCCAGTACTTATCATCTAGCCAACGTCTTTCCTCACTCTAATGGTGCCTCCCTCCATTTTTCATTACGACAGGTTTTCGCACTGGAATTAGATGTTACTGTACGGACAGGGATTTTTTACATTGTATGATATTGAAAAATGAATACAGGTTAGGTCTGTAAGAATAATTTCTTGGCTATGCATGCTTCTTTATTATTTGCTGTGTTGGTGGAAGGTTGTGCATATGGTGCCTTGTTTTGGTTAGTGAGATAAGAAATTTCATCTGAATAGTCTTTTAATTCCTTCTCATTACCTTGCTTTATTAAATTTGAGTGAAGAACATTTGCGTCTCTTGATTCTTCTTTGGAAAAGGATGGTCTTAAATTCATTTATTCTAATTCCATTTCTAATTGACATGTTAAGAGCTTTGTATTACCCTATCAAATGAGAGGTATATTGGCCATGACCCTTGCTTGGGGCTTTGAGATGGAGTAAGAAGGAAGGAGGTAAGGCTAATTTATCTACTTATCTAAGTTCCACTGCCCAACTTACTACTGCCTGCTAACCCTAACCATGCCCCTAACCCTGTACCTTACTCTTCAAAACTCTTTTCTGTACCACTATGTCCAGTTAGACAAATTAGGTCTGAATATTTTTGGTGATCAGATCACAAAACAAAACTTTTTTTCTTTTGCAATCTTGTTTTTTTTATTTTTATTTTTTTGTTATATTGATTTTCTGAGATGCTAACATCAGTCAATTCAATGTAATTTCTTTTGCATTTCAGTAACTCAACACACGCACACACACACACACACACACACACACACACACACACACACACACACACACACACACACACACACACACACACACACACACACACACACACACATATATATATATATATGCACATATACATATATAGACAAGCACACACACATACACACACACACACACACATGCACACACACACACACACACACACACACACACACACACACACACACACACACACACACACACACACACACACACACACACGTATATGATTATATCACCACTGGTCAACACCACAGATGAGAGACATACAAATGACAGATACAAACTGAGTGACAATACAGATGAGTGATAACCTTTTCTTTCATTTACAAACTCCAGATCACACATCGTCTGAATAGTGGTCCTGTTAGGGAAAAGGTGTTTAGTAAAACAGTGTGTAGGGTAAAGGATAGGATTAAGTTTAGTACATATGAGCAAGGTGGTGCAGGGGGCAAATCAAGACCAAAGGTCACAGAACATGTACAACCCCAAACAAGCACAGCACTAAATATATACCCTTACCTAACCCTAAACCTAATACTAACACATGAACAGTAGCACTTACTCACTACCTGCTATAACGCAATCTTTCAATCATTTTAACAACTACCACCTTTTCAATCAAACATTCATTTTCCTAATTAAGCCTATATATCTGCCTAATTAATATATAAAATGTATTTATTTATTTTCAGTTTGATGACCGGGGAGGTCCACTGGGCTCAGAGAGCCTGTTTTCAGTGGAGGCCCGGGGAGAGAAGCTCCGCATTACATAGTGAATTTACAGATACAATCATAGTAAAGAAAAACACTAATACAATTTCATTTTGTGCTAGAGAACAGGAATAAATTCATTCATTACATAGTATCAAAATATTTAGATGGCATTACATAGTATAGTTACAGATACAATCATACTAGAGAAAACATGATTACAATTTTATTTTGTGCTAGAGAACAGGAATACATTCCTTGATTATATTGTGATTAGATATTTGGGATGGCAGTGGAAAGTTAATTGTGAGGGGGAAAAAGATTAAGAAGGAAAAGGGAGAAAAAGGTGGTAAAGGTTATTTATAAGTTGTACAGTTGTGACATTTACAATATTTACATTTAAGTTTGGATAAGTTGTGCTTGGAGTTAGGAGTTTAAGGGGGGGGTTATTAGGCTAGATGGGGAGAGTACAGTTGCATTTCCTGTTGGAAGAAAGGTAGGAGTGTAGCAGTGTTTTAAAGGTTTCAAAGTTTTCACAACTCCTTAGCTAGGATGGAAGAGAATTCCATTTTTTAGCTAAGGAAAAGGATAGCAGAAGATGACCAGCAGGGCAACTGGGTTTGCGGACAGTGATTAGGTTTTGGTGAATCGTTCTTAGCGTTCTCTGAGGGGAGTGAGGATGGAGGATGTTGGTTAGTGCCGGGCACTTAGTAGGTTGAAATATTAATCTGTGGGCTGTAGTAATTTGGAGATAGTCTAGATGGTTGGAGAGTTCAAGCCAGTTTAACAAATGAAGGGCAGTACAATGATGTGAGGAGAATTTGCCTTTAGTGGCAAATTTAGAAATCTTATTATAGCAGACTTCCATTTTAGAGGAGAGAGAGAGGCAGATAAGTTGGTTAGTAGAGGAGCACCATACAATAGTGAGGGGAGTAGATAGGTAGTGGCAAGAATTTGTCTGGTGGGAGGTGAAAGAAAGTGGATGTTTCTGTATAGCATTCCAAGTTTTATATGGGTTTTCTTAATGTTTTGCTGGATGTGAATGTCGAATTTTAGGTGTTCATCAGTAGTTACCCCAAGTAGTTTAGTGAAGGGAAAAACCTCTATAGGAGAGTTGTTTTGGCTAATAATTTGGAACAAGTTTTTATCAAGAGGGGAAGCTTTTGAGGGAGAGAATAATAGAATTTTGGATTTGTTGGCATTTAGCGAGAGGTGGTTTTGGAGCATCCAGTTTTCAGTGGAGGGGAAAGCAGTTTGGGTCACTGTTTGAAGCTCTGAGAGGTTAGAGGCACAGCAGACTAAAGCTGAATCGTCTGCATATTGTATGATTTTGGTATTGGTTTTGGCTTTGTGGAAATCATTAATAAAGATGATGAACAGCATTGGACAAAGTATGGAACCTTGGGTACCCCAGTGGGGGTAGGAATGAAGGTTGAGGTGCCTTTCCCCCACTTCACAGCTTGAGACCTGTCAGAGAGGTAGCTTGAGGACCAGGATAAGGAATTCTGGGAGAGATGAAGGCTAGGAAGGTGGTTCAAGAGGTGGTGTGGGAAATAGTATCGAATGCCTTGGACAGATCAAGTAGAACTGTAGAAACTATTTTTCTAAAGTCACGGGCAAGATTTACTGTGTCTAAGAAAGAGAGAAAGGCAGTGATAGTACTATGGCCAGGTCGGAAACCGTGTTGGGTTGGAGTAATTAGTTGGTGATAGGTTAGGAATGGCATAAGCTGAATGTGGATGCATTTTTCCAGGAGTTTTGAGATTGGGGAGAGGATAGCTATGGGGTGGTAGTTAGACATGTCATTGTTTTTGCCTCCTTTATGGAGAGGTAGGATAAAGGCAGCATGCCATAATTTGGGCACATAAGATTCCTGCATGGATCTATTGATCAAGTTGCTGATGGGGAGAGCGATACCATCTGCGGCTATTTTTAGGAAGGAAGATGGGATATTGTCAGGGGCATTGGAGCATGGTTTTAATTTAGAGAGTAGCTTTTTTATGTGGAAGGTTAAGATGGGTTTAAGTTCAAATACTGGAGGGGGACTGGGGGCAGAGGGTTGTGTAGGGGGTGTGGAAGATTGGATAGGTTGAGAAGGATTGTTGTTACGGAAGGTCTTGGTCAGCTCTGCTGTGGAGTTGACAAAGAAGGAGTTGAATAGGGAGGCTATTTCAGGATTAGATTTGCTGGAGTCAGGGCTGGGGTAGTTTTTGGTGCCTGGGTTGAGAAGAGAATTAATGGAATTCCAGAAATGTTTGGGGTTTTTCAATTGGTTAGACTGGAGTTTAATATAGTAGGACTTTTTATCTCTGATGATTTGTTTTTCACGAGGTTGCGGAGTTGTTTATATTTAAGAAACGTTTCTGGTTGCTTATTTTGATGGTATGTTTTCCAGGATTTATCTCTTTGTAGCATGCGTTTGTTGGTGTCTTTGGTTAGCCATGGGGTGGTCTTGATTCTTCCCCTTTTTGTTCTTGTTGGCGCTAGGGAGTTGACGATGTTTAAGAAGGTTGAGTTGAAGAATTCTACGGCATAGTCTAGTGGTAGAGATTTTAGGGGTTTCCAGTTTGTTTGTTTTAGGGTGTCAGAAAAAGTAGTGGGGTTAAAGTTTGTGAGGTTACGTGTGTGAGTATATTGGTGTAGGTGAGGAGTGGAGTGGGTAGTTCTGTGGATGAAAACTGGTAAGTGGTCTCCTATATGGTCAGGTATAATGCCAGAGTTTATAACATTATTAGGGTGGTATGCTAGGATCCAGTCTAGAGTGGTACCTGGGGAGTTTGTTTTGTTGGGTCTGGTAATGGAGTTAGTTAGTTGGGTACAGTTATATAAATTGATGGATATGATGGGATTTGGGTTGTTGATTTTATTCCAGTCGATATTTACATCTCCAAGTATGAAGGTGTCTAGCTTAATATTGGTAGAGGTCCAGAGGAGGATTTCTTCTAGAGTAGTGGTGTTATTACCAGTAGGGATGTAGAGGACAATGATACAAATGCGTGGTTGTGGTTATTTATGTTTAGTAGGCCTATTACTAGTTCTGCATTGTTGAATGGAGGGATAGGATTGGGGTAGGGAGTGATGGATAGCAGGTTAGAGTAGATTAAGGCTACCCCACCCCCTTTCCATTTAAGTGGTCATGTCTGAGGAATTAGAATCCAGGAGGGAGGATTTCAAAGTCACAAATATGAAGTTTTAACCAGATTTCCGAGATGGCTACAATGTCAGGTAGACTGTAGTTAAGCCAGGCATGAAAGTGGGCTACTTTATTACTTAGACTTTGGGCATTCATGGTGAAGAATTTGAGGTATTTATGGTTGGTTTTATTGCTTGTGACAGGGAGATTGGGACTAGAGGAAGTATTTGGTCCAGGGTTTGGGTGTATGTCCCCTGCTAAACAGAGGTAGTTGAGGAAGGGTAGTAACATTTTTGATTTGGTCTTTAATATTTGTGGACAGTAGGGAATTATGTTAGGTTTGTAGTATTTAGAAGAATGGGGGAACAGTTTTAATTTGAAGTAGTGGAGTGGATTGGGTTGAACTAGGGAGGCAGATATGTTGTGGAAATGTGTTTTAGTAGAATGAGGAAGGGGGTTGGGAGTGTGGGGGTAGGACAGGAAGGAAGTGTGGAGTTGGTTATAGGAGTAGGAGGTAGTGTGGTATAAAGGGAGTAAGAAAAGAATGCAGATAGATGGGGTGAGAAATGTTTGGGGCAGAAGACAAGTCATGGTAGAGGTGTGTATGTGTATTTTAGCAGTATAACATTAGTAGGGCAGATTGTATAAGTATATAGATGAAGTAGAATAGCAGTTTATAGGGACTGTGATGGGTGGGATTGGGGTGATTGTGATTGACAGATGGAGTTAAAGAGGGGAGGGGTTACAGAGTGGAGTTAGAGACGGGGTTGCAGAGTGGACATGATTGGTTGGTTGAGAGAGGGAGGGGATTGGTGTTCAAATAAATGTAGGAATAGTGGGGGCGGATGGGAATTGTGGGCAGGGTAGGGGACCGAAGTGAGCCCATAGGGCAAACGGAGTGGGAAGAGCTGGAGAGAAGGTGGCAGGCAGAATCCAATCAGCCAGCTGTAGCTGAAATGTGGGAGCTTGGAGGAAGTAGGAACAGCAGAGGTGAGTCAAGGCTTGGGAGTGTGGGGGGAGAAAGGTAATTGAACTATGCACAAGATAAATCAAGCCAGTGGGGGATAGTTTCGGGAGACAACAGAAAAAAGAATAAAGAGGTCTTTATACTATAGTGGCCGAGCAGTGCCACCTAGTGGCAAGAATATATAAATTACAGCTTAGTGGGTAATTAAGGGGTAAAGAAATAGACCGCTGTAGGCTGCTTAGCAAGCGTGGGGAAAAGCACAGGCACTATGGTAGTGCCAACACTTGTAGCAGTTATGTTACAATAATATAGCAATACATATACTTTAAATAAGACTTGAGGGGGGCTATCTTTTGAAAGCTCCTCAGCAGGCTTTAACAGAGTCCCATATTGGATGTCCTTATAGGATAGGCTTCCTAGACTGTAGTGGTTAGGGTAGAACACAGCACGGACAGCGGGCAAAGCTAGCAGCCTATGGCGGGGCCGATCAGCAAGGGTCACAGGTATAATTTAAAAAATAATTAAAAAAAAAAAAAAAATATATATATATATATATATATATATATCTATATATATATGTATATGGGTCTGCTTTGTTTTGTTGAATCTCTTTTCACTGAATTTCATTTCACCCCGGCCACTTTGCTAAAAACTCAAATTACTGAAAACTCATTTCACTGAATCTCATTTCACTGAACTGCAATTAGTATATATGGCACTGCGTAGAGTACTGTAAGGCAAGTAAAAACTATATGCCCTTTTCCCCATCCTGGAGTTAGTATATATAGTTAGGGGGGTGTGGAGGGCACAGCCCCCCCACTTAGTTTGAGTACATATTGTCTTCTGAAGAGAGTTAGTCATTGGTGTTATAACTATGCATAACTATTGTTTAAAATGTACTGTTTTGAAGGTTTTGGTAAAATACAATATAAAACAAACAAGGTGGGGAGGCTGTGCCCCCCCCCCAACTATATATACTAATTCCAGGATCACAGTACAGTGTGGAAAAGGGCATATACCTTCTCACTTGCCTTACAGTACTCTACACAGTGCCATATATACTAACTGCAGTTCAGTGAAATGAGATTCAGTTAAAATGAGTTTTCATTAATTTGAGTTTTCAGTGATGTGGCGGGGTGAAATTAATTTCAGTGAAATGATATTCACCAAAACAAAGTAGATGCATATATATATATATATATATATATATATATATATATACTTTGAATTCAACCAAATGTGACTCATATTGTGCAGTCACTCATTTGTGATGTGGATCAATTTTTCATACTCATTTGTGTGTTTTTCATTCTTTTCAAATAAATGAGTAACAACTATACATGTATGTGTGTACATATATCTATATATATCTCATATATATATATATATATATATATATATATATATATATATATTTTTTTTATATAAATTTATAGAGGGAGAGAGAGAGAGAGATAAACGTGTATAGGTTATGTCCTGATCCACTGGTCATTTTTTGGCATAATCACTGATGTTAAGAATCCTGCCATAACTAGTATATATTCTTATTCTGGGTAAATAAGTAACTTTACTAGGCAGTCTTATCAGGTTCATTGGATGCCTCTTACATGACATGCAATAATGTAGGTTTGCTCAAATAAATGATGTAGTTAATCACCACAGTATCTTAAAGAGTTAAAAGGTAACTGGGTCCTGTGGCCATTTAAACCTTGCCATTCCCACATTAGACCTTACCTCATTTTTGAGAAATCGACAGGCTAACATATAGGGGTGTATTTTGGGATTCTCATCCAGTTGTCTATCTTCTTTTTGAAAGAATAAATTGTGTCACATTGCTTAATTTGGAGCTTTGTTATAGAAAAGTGTACAGTTGTTTACATTAGGACACACCATTGTAATTTGTACAGGTGAGGGTAGTGCTGACTTGGTTGGCATCCTGATGAAGCTGTTGGTAAAGCATGGTGCTTGGGATGCATTTTAATTGTTATTCTAATTCTGCACTTTTTGAACATTAAAAAGTTTAGGAAGGAGAGGTTAAAAAATTTGAAACATGTCCAGCATTACTGACTTAATATCAGTGAAATGTGACTACACACACACAAGAAGTTGGTAGACACGCCCCGCCCCGAACTCCATGCTATATGCATTTTCAAGTGTCTTTTAATCCTGTGGTAAGGACTTGCAGATGTGGAAGACCTGGATGGACATTATGCTGTATGTCTTTTTAACATCTCATCTTTTTAAAAGCAACTTGTTTCACATGGACATTTATTTCTTGAAAATTAAGAGGTATGCCACTATAATTAAAATATTGGCTAATGTTGCACCAGTGTGGCCCTTGCTACTGCACATTCTGGTCTGTCCAAATATAAACATTTGCCGGGAGGTGGCCAGCTTTGCTTGACAAATATCTCTCTCTACCATGTTTTGTTTATTTGTTAAAGCAGGTTTAGATCCATGGTTCTAGTGTCGGTGGGACTTTAATTTGAGAGGATAGAAGAGGTCTTTTACTACTGGATCAGTAATGGCATGAAAGGTTGGCCACAGGTAACCCCTAAGGAGAGTGTGTGTGTGTGTGTGTGTGTGTGTGTGTGTGTGTGTGTGTGTGTGTGTGTGTGTGTGTGTGTGTGTGTGTGTCTGCACACATGTATAGGCAGTTCAGCACTGCTACAGATATTCTTACCATGAACCCACATATTTTACCTGCTTGTCTTTTTTTTCCCCTTGTAATTCTATATTAGGATCTTACCATCTTCATTTTGGATTGAAGACAATCAGCTATTGTAGACATTGATAATACTTTTTGTTGTTTTTTAATAGCTTATATATATATATATATATATATATATATATATATATATATATATCCTTTAAGTTAGTGTGCAATTATTGGAAGACATGTAGTCCATCATCCTAATCAGTGAATACACTGTAGGGATCTGAGTCGGGTCATATAGAATAACTATTCCACTGACAACAAGGTTACAAGTCACCACAGTAAAATTACTTTTTCTTTCTTTCTTTCTTTCTTATGAAAGTTAAACTTTGTTGTATTTTAAGGCTGAGCAAAGTCAAAGAAGCAGACATAAGGCCCCTGATTCCTGCAGGTACTACTTTTCTGGTTATTTTATTTCCTCAGGGCTTGAAGCTGCAGAGATATACTTCAGTCTGTATGGAGTGACAATGCACCTGACAGCTGTCAGAATACTGAAATTTATGATACTCCTTTAACTGACACTAACTATCTGGTTCTGACAACAGAAACACTCTGATCTTTTTCTGATGAGCGTTTGTTTTTCAGTAATGGTGCCAGATTGTCAGGTTATGTAAGAGTGAATGTTCCTGCAGCCTTTTATGCTCTGTTTTGTAGTTCATCCCCCTTGGCATATAAACAGCATGAAAAACATGAAGCAAAACTGGAAGCTCCAAAGAGTATGCTGATGTGTGCTGAAAACTCGTCCTAGCCCGCTCACTTCTGTCCTTTGCAGTTATGTATAATGAATACCAGTACCATGTTTTAATATTCTTTTGGACACAACCCCTCACCAATGATCTTCATATCCCCATCCCCTGGCAGTTTGTGAGCCACAAAACACCATACATTTTGTGAAAACATCCTAATACACACCTGTGATTTCTAGCCACAGTGTATAGATATTTCTTGTTACACTTACCCTCCCTGCTGCTAAGCTATAACAGATATAGTACCTGGCATTTTTGTCAAGTGACAATCTTACAACAAGAATCCACCAATAACCAACCTACTGAAATTCTTGGAAGGGCTGCAGCAAATGTGACAGAATGAAACACCTGTGCAGTCCATTAACATTGTCTGCATGTCTGTGAAATATTTTTGTGCTACAGGCTAATTATACATTGAAATTGTGCTGATCCATAAATAAAACAAAATAAATGAAACAAGCTATTAGTTTGCAAAGGAATGTTCTCCTTCCACCATAAAGCACACCACAACAGGTGTCTGACATTGCACTACTGAAATTTTGATAGATTTTCTGCTCTGTGACCAGCTAGTGAGACATATTCCACACACCACCCACTTATACAACACTGCTGGAGAGGGACAGATACTGGGTCAGGTTGTTCTTATACAACACTGCTGGAGAGGGACAGATACTGGGTCAGGTTGTTCTTATACAACACTGCTGGAGAGGGACAGATACTGGGTCAGGTTGTTCTTATACAACACTGCTGGAGAGGGACAGATACTGGGTCAGGTTGTTCTTATACAACACTGCTGGAGAGGGACAGATACTGGGTCAGGTTGTTCTTATACAACACTGCTGGAGAGGGACAGATACTGGGTCAGGTTGTTCTTATACAACACTGCTGGAGAGGGACAGACACTGGGTCAGGTTGTTCTTATACAACACTGTTGGAGAGGGACAGACACTGGGTCAGGTTGTTCTTATACAACACTGCTGGAGAGGGACAGACACTGGGTCAGGTTGTTCTTATACAACACTGCTGGAGAGGGACAGACACTGGGTCAGGTTGTTCTTATACAACACTGCTGGAGAGGGACAGACACTGGGTCAGGTTGTTCTTATACAACACTGCTGGAGAGGGACAGATACTGGGTCAGGTTGTTCTTATACAACACTGCTGGAGAGGGACAGACACTGGGTCAGGTTGTTCTTATACAACACTGTTGGAGAGGGACAGATACTGGGTCAGGTTGTTCTTATACAACACTGCTGGAGAGGGACAGATACTGGGTCAGGTTGTTCTTATACAACACTGCTGGAGAGGGACAGATACTGGGTCAGGTTGTTCTTATACAACACTGCTGGAGAGGGACAGATACTGGGTCAGGTTGTTCTTATACAACACTGTCGGAGAGGGACAGACACTGGATCCTGCTTATGATTACTTTTCAGTGTGCAACAGTTTTGCAGGCACTGATGCTACCTCTTATAGGAAGCAGTGTGTTTGCTTGTCACAGAGGCATGCTTCAGCCCACCATACAGTGCCCTGTAATTCACACATGTTCTCTGTTCTGAGGATTTTCCATATGCTGAAAGTGTTGCCAAGGCTGTCATACGTCTTTCCCTTTTCTCTTATGTTTTTTTTTACTTTATATTACCTAAAGTGTCAGCCAGAAGATGCTCAGCAGTAAAACACACAAAACAACAGCAAATCTAACTTGTATATATTAATTCTTTGGTTGCATAAAAATACAGAAATTAAGAAAGACCACTCATATCCAATCAGTCAATGTGCAAATGAAAGCACTACCAGCGGTGAATTCTTACTGATTGCAGTGATTAGGGAATTTAACTTTGGGTAACTGAACTCATTCAGTTGAAACCTTGTACATTTTGCAATCAAGTATAAAAAGGATATCTAAAACTTACAATACCTTTTGAAAGAAAAAAAAGATTGCTTGTTGTCAGCCTGAGATAGTTTGTGCTCTGAGACTGACAGACTTGACATTTGAATTTAGAATTCTGCTTTCTTTGATTTAATGGTTTGGTATGAAGAAATAAGTTACATGTTCTGTTACTGAAATTTATGTTGAAGGAATAAATTATGGCTGCCTAAGCCATGAAGGATGTATTTAACATCAAAGGAATTGTGGCTTTGCTGGTGAGCCCAAAGGGTATGGCTGGCCAACCTTTATGTACACATTATACCAGGCTTGTTAAAGTACCACAACTGACGGGACTAAATTACACTGCACCTATAAATAAGTCGGGTGTTATAATTGTGAACATGGAATGTAGTTCAGCTGCAGGATAAGATGTTGCTACTGTGCTCTGTTTCTGACTTATAGACATGCCATAAATTGTTATGGGTGTAGCACAGACTGCATTTTCAGTTTCATTTGGAAAGGTTTAGTGTGACCTTCCTCCGTCAGCCTACAAGTGGTTGAGTGTAAATTGAAAGACTGCAACAAATCAGTCACAACTGGATAAATAAAGTCTGTCAACAAACCAAGTTGTCCCAGGCCATCTTCATGAGGGGTTAGGTTGATATTAGTGGGAGTCAAGTGGGTTGGGGAGGTGAAAGGGTTAAGTGGAGGTAGGGATGGTTGGGAGGAAATGAGATAAGGATGGGGAGGGGCTTAAGGGGTTTATACAACTGTAGCTGGGTAAGCAATCACATTTTGGAGTGAACTTGCTAAGGCAGGGTACGCCCATGATGACCTGTAGGTATACTTAGGGGAGAAAATAGGCCTCTGGGTACTGGTTGGTGGCAAGGGGGCTTTATCATATGGCTTAGTTCATTATTTATTACGTAGTTTCCTCCTGTTGTTCATATATATATATATATATATATATATATATATATATATATATTTCTTTTTTTTTTTGTGTAGGCTTACTCTGCAGGGTAGAGGAGGTCCACACTTCAGGTGCTTAGAGTGATTCAGGTAGTCCAGTTTATAAATTGTATTACCTTGGCTTCTGTGATGGCATTTGTTTTCACAGGCTTTCCTGTGTTGGGGAAGGGCTCTGTGAGTATGGCGCTTGGTCACAGAGTAAGAAAGAAAGAAAAAACAAATGTGTAGTCTGTGGATGGTTGTACTATTGTGAGGTAAAATTCCTGGTTTGCGTCAGTGTGTCGCACTACCACAAGTGGTTAGACTGGGGGCTCAGGTACTGTGGTTAGTACAATTTTGTTGGTAGCTTTAGCACCTATTCATTGTCATAGGTTGCAGGCCCAGTATATGTTCGGTTGGGTCTTTATTAGCAGCCATTTGCTGTTTAGAGTGTTTGTCCTGTGTTTAGCATTTACACTGGTTTTCTTATTCTTCGCATTAATTTGGTAGTGGCCACTGAGGCATATGTTACCAAGGTGGTTTGTGTATAACTGTACTTCAGGCATATAGTGATGTGCTTTTGGTTGACTATTTGCAGTTGTAAGCTGAAACCACTGGTCCTGTCTATTGGCATGTATTTGGAGTGCATCTCTATCACTTTGGCAGTATTTTGCATTTTGGTGGTGGATGATGGATAGTTTGAATGATAAGTGGTTAGTTTGAATGATAAGTTTGAATGATAAGAATTTTTTTTCAAATCTAGGTGCTTAGGATTTCTCTCTCTTCTCCCCTTGGCTGACCTGGTGTGACTTAGTTTGAACTCTACAGTTCCCTATAAAACGGTGTCTACAGGACTGCAATTAGTTTATCTCAACATTTAAACAGATTGAACTCTACAGTTCCCTACAAAACGGTGTCTACAGGACTGCAATCAGTTTCTCTCAACATTTAAATAGATTGAACTCTACAGTTCCTGACAAAACGGTGTCTACAGGACTGAAATCAATTTCTCTTAACATTTAAACAGATCGAACTCTACAGTTCCCTACAAAATGGTGTCTGCAGGACTGCAATCAGTTTCTCTCAACATTTAAACAGATTGAACTCTACAGCTCCCTACAAAATGGTGTCTACAGGACTGCAATCAGTTTCTCTCAACATTTAAACAGATTGAACTCTACAGTTCCCTACAAAACGGTGTCTACAGGACTGCAATCAGTTTCTCTCAACATTTAAACAGATTGAACTCTATAGTTATATACAAAACGGTGTCTACAGGACTGCAATCAGTTACTCTTAACATTTAAACAGATTGAACTCTACAGTTCCCTACAAAATGGTGTCTACAGGACTGCAATCAGATTCTCTCAACATTTAAACAGATTGAACTCTACAGTTCCTTACAAAACGGTGTCTACAGGACTGCAATCAGTTTCTCTCAACATTTAAACAGATTGAACTCTACAGTTCCCTACAAAACGGTGTCTACAGGACTGCAGTCAGTTTCTCTCAACATTTAAACAGATTGAACTCTGCAGTTCCCTACAAAACGGTGTCTACAGGACTGCAATCAGTTTCTCTCAACATTTAAACAGATTGAACTCTACAGTTCCCTACAAAACAGTGTCTACAGGACTGCAATCAGTTTCTCTCAACATTTAAACAGATTGAACTCTACAGTTCCCTACAAAACGGTGTCTACAGGACTGCAATCAGTTTCTCTCAACATTTAAAAAGATTGAACTCTACAGTTCCCTACAAAACGGTGTCTACAGGACTCGTTGACTTGAAGGAACTGGAGTTCCAAAAGGTGGCATTTTCTGGGAGATGAAGCTGTCCCTCAAGTAGACTCTGCTGTTGTCACATACCAGGTTAAGCTTTGAGTGTGTTTCGTGGTAACAATTTAATTATGTTTTGAGCTGGTAGGAGTGTTTTAGTACACGCACATGAGGTAAGTGTAGGTAGGATATGTGGAAAACTGTGGGTGGGTTTACTCTGAAAGTAGGAAAGCTTATGTAAGGCATTAATTATGGATTCTTTGCAGATGTAGGTTATTCTTGAAACTTACTTGATGCCGGAGTTTGTTCCTAATGTGTGCTATCTTTGGGGTGACAGATTTGTCCATTGAGTAGGTAGTGTGATTGCCATTTGGTAATGAGTGAATTGGGTGTGTTTAAGGTTGGGCACATAGGGTGCTTCATTACTAGGCATAGGCGAGTTTTCAGGAACTATGTCAAAAGGTTCTGGTTTTCTGGCACTTAGTGTTAGGTCATTAAAGTTTGGAGTTAGACTGTTCCCTGCAGTAATCAAGTTACTGCACATCCAGAGCTGTGTAGTTTGGTGGGCTAATGTGATATGCTGTAGTTGACACGGTCCTGGGTTTGAGACTTGCTAAGTGTTTTATTTTGACTGGGTGCAGATTTGTGTTCAAGGGGTTATCGTTTCTGTAGCACTTGTTATGGCTATAGGTTTTCATTCCAAAAAGGTCGTGCCACGGTTAGTGGCTTGAAGGAAGCAGACTAAAAGGAAATGTATTCTCTTGGAGTAGATGTTCCAGTGGTACAGTGGGGTCATGCGTAATCCTACTTTATTTAGTTTCATTATGACGTGTTTCAGGGGTGGTATGTCAGGGCATGGGGTTGATGACAGGGTTCTAACGTACTTTACAGATGAGGGGTACACCAAATGATGTTTGGCTTAAGCCTTCCCTTTATTGGAGGTAGTTGGTTGGGCAATTTTGGGTAGAAGGGAGGGGGAACAGCCTGGTCAGGCTGTTTGGTGGAGAAGAGGGATAGGCTAACCCTCTTCTGTTCCCCCTCTGGTGTCTGGATGTTCATTTCAAGGATCTGGGGAAAGGAAAGTGAGCAGTTCGAGGAAGCTTGCTGAATAGATAAGCAAGCTGAGGTAAGGATGCTGCTTATTTGGTGGATGGTAATTCAATGAATGGTGTATGAAGTGAGATGGGATGCTGCTTCATAAGTAAAGTAAGTGAGCAGAGGTATGGACCCTGCTTATTGGGTAGGGTGAATAGGAACGCTGCCCTGATTAACATTATAAGGATGGTGTTTCATAAGTAAAGTAAGCAAGCAGAGCTATGGACGCTGTTTACTGGGGCAGGTTGAGTAGGTACGCTGCCCTGATTAACATTACAAGGATGTTATGCAGTGTTTAGAATCAACTATATTATGGTTAGTTGTAATTAATGAATTTGGTGTACAAAGCTATGTTATGGAAGTTTAATAAAGGTCATCAAATGTCATATGGTGTGATGTGTTTATTGAAGGGGACCGGGGCGAGTTGCAATTCTTTAGTTGTTATTTTTGTAGAGAATTGTCATCAGTACTTCTTCTATTACCAAGACAGCAGCAAGGCCCTGATTTTTTCCCTTCATTTTTGGATGACCATTGAATTTTCCAACAATCAAAGCTCAGAGTGGGGGCCTACCCTTACAGTGATGCTTTTTTCTGTGATCTTCATCTAAACATTGCTACACATGCTGGTTTTCAAACAGCTGTATCTTTATCTGGATCTAATAGAGGAATCATAGTAGAACCGATTCACTCAGAAAATGGCATCCAGACAATGGATGAAGAGTAAGGGGAGAGAAATCAAAATAATAGGGCTTCCTAATGATATGGAAGGCCAGAATGCTTCCTGAAACAGCAATATGAATGGTTTTTGACATACATTTTTGCCTGAGTTTGCAGGTTGATTGAGCACACAGGGTGGGCTCTAGTAGGTAATACCAATACCTGTTTTGCAGCTCTGTTTCTTTAAAGTGAAGCAGTTGATACTTACTTCTGCAGGAGAAGTGAAAAGTTTTCTTTTTACTGGCTATAGAGTAAGGCTGCTGGTAGATTATTCCCAAGAGACATACCAGAAGAGAATCTTTTAACCTTTTTTGTAAAACAAAAACATGAATTGAATGGAGTAATTTTAGAGAGGGGCTATCCAAGGGCAGTGGAACAGAAGGGTTTACCTTCAGTGATCAACTTTTCAGAAATGTCATCTTTTTATGGTTAAGACCATATGATCGACTTTCCAAAAATTCACTGTTCTATACAGAGATCGTAATACAGTAGGAACATTGGAATTTACCCTTCCCCACTGTAGTGCAGTTTCATGGAATTTGTATATATAATTTGTAGGGAGGTGTGGGGGGTACAGGGGGGTTTGTCCCCTAAGAAAACACAATTTTTTGTTTTTCTTTTACTTTTCCACATTATGGAACATGGTTCACATGGTCTTAGCCACACGCAGTTCATCGTTTCATAATGTCAACGTTATAATACAGACCCAGGAGGAGAAAGCTATGAGACATTGAGATATTGCTTCAAATGGGTGTTAAACACATGTGAACTAGATTGTTGTCCAACGTAATATAGAAGTGAGTTCCAAGCTTTAGATACAGTGAGAGAGCACAAAGCATCAACAGCACCTTTAAAAGCCTTAGTTGCAGGGACAAGACATTTAGCTATAGAGCATAGCTACCTGTTCCGGCTTTTTCAGTGTAGCAAATGCTTTAATTTGGATATTCTTTCAGAACAGTATAGCAAGTTATGGGCAGTTTTTAGATAGGGGTATGTACGATGATTATGTGCTATCCAGTTAAGGCATTTCACGGGTGCTCAATGGTGAGGCTTGACAGATAAATTGAGTGCAAATTTGAAATTTTGTTATAACATTGCTCTAGTTTACACAATAATGTGGTTTGTATGTTAATAAAAATTGACATAGCATAGAGTAATATTGGAAGAAGGTCAGCAGAGACTGTGATTTTCTTACTAATATTACTAAGGAAGAGATTGGCTGTGTACAGTAAGCCTAGTTTTTGATTTTTTTTCTTTAATAATACTTTGAAATGAAGGTCATATTTTTAGTTCTTATCTTATAATGACTCCCAGAAGTTTTGTATTGGTAACTAACCCAATTATAGTTCTGATTACTGATGTAACTTTGAAGAGGTTTTATTTTCAGAACAGTGCTCATGTTGCAACATCAGTTTTGTTTTTTAGGGTTCAGAAGTAGTTAGTAGTTTGTGAATCAGGATTCTGCTGAGGAGAAGAAATCATGTTATGTTTTGGAGCTCCGTCTAATTTTGGGCTGGTGGTGGAGTCATCAACATGTTGTATTATTGAAACTTGTTTAGTGGCAGCTGGGAGATCATTAATATAGACAATTTTGACCGGGTAACTAATCATAACCTGCTTATTATTTGTTCAAGCCATGGATGTCAAGAAATTTACCTCCGGAGCAAAATTTGAGGTGACTCTTGGCATATATGTAAAGAACAACTAAAAAGAAAGCAAATCTTGTAGTCAAAGGTCAGTCCAACACAGCATAAAGCTTAAAAATAGAAGTACAGACCACCATGGCAGAATACATCCAAATAGTTTATTCACGTAAGTGCTTTCATGGACAATGCTGCTTCTTCAAACAGTAAAACAGAATAAAACCAAAGTAAAAGCCAAACAATTAAATATTAATATCAAGACAAGAACAACCAATAAAAAATACAAATAATAATTCAATGAACCAGCTTCCATGCTAGTAAAGCCGGTTTTAAAGGGACATTAGCATTAATTCCTGTTTCCTTGTATGCCTGAAGTGCAATAAGCCATTTTAACTGTACTTGTTCTAATATATTGACTAAATCATCACCTCTAATGTTTTCATAAATAATTTGTAAAACTAAAAAATGAAAGTTATGATTAGTAAAAACTGAAATATATTGTGCAAGAGCATTAGTGTTAGAACAGTTTCTAATATCACTCAAGTGTTCCAGAATCCATTGCTTAAAGGCAAAATTAGTCTTTCCCGCATAAAAACATTGACATTGATTACATGCAGTCAATTTGTTCTGTTGATAAGACACTCCTAAGAGTTGACCCAGAGTTTACCCAGTAGTTAGAGATATGGGAAAATATGTAGACAGAAATCTAGCCTTTGACCAACACATATCCAAGGTAGTTATCAAATCATTCTATGTTGGTCACCTCAAAAGTAAGAGTATGACATGCAGGTCCAAAGAATTTATAGTACCACTCTACTCAGCCCTTATCAGGCCCTTCATTGAGTACAATGCATCCTTCAGCATGGACCTATATGTAACTGTTGGAACAGCCTCACCAAGTGAATCCAGGGTAGCAACACATTGTCTTACACAGATTGCCTTAGAGAAGTGTCGCTATACTCATTCTTATACTCGTTGTGGAGAGGTGATCTGAGCCTGGAGTATAAGGCATCCTTTTGATCCAGCCCTGATCAATCTTTTTACATACAGCAAAGTGAACAGCACCAGAAACAAATAGGGAATATCAGTTCAAACTCCTTCCTCATGGCTTAAACCAGTACAGTCTTAAACTTATTCTTGTTTGCTTAAGCATGGGACTAGAATTCATACATTTGTAACATTTTGTGAAATTTGCCAACCCAGAAGTTTTACCTGCAATTTAACATCTGCCCCAGTTACATATTCCTTTTGGTTATGCCACATTGGACTGTTTGTGTCTACTTTTTTCATACTATCATTTGGTTCAGTTATAGGTACTGTCTTCAAATGCACATAAGGATGCAAATTCTGTCAGTCATGTAAAGTAAGGAGACTTAAAAAGAATATTCAAGATGCAGTGAAATTAAAAGTACCCACAACTTATCCTTAGTTATACTTTTATTCAGTTACATGAATGCCAATTCCTGGCTCTTGCC
The DNA here is from genome assembly GCF_019279795.1 of Protopterus annectens. Lineage (NCBI taxonomy): Eukaryota > Metazoa > Chordata > Ceratodontiformes > Protopteridae > Protopterus > Protopterus annectens. The sequence goes on from NC_056750.1 coordinate 478,921,569, forward strand.
ATAGACCAGCTCAGCTCTCTTCCATTTTATTATAGGACCAGCTGCTTTGCTTCACCCCTCCTCAGCACCACTCTTCTGAATCAAGTCTTCTCTGTTTGTTTACTTGCTTATTCCTCCAGTGTATTACCCAGAGTTTCTACATTTGCCAACCTCCTCTCTAATTCCCCTCCTATTTTTCCTCGCGTCCCGATCCTTCTACAGGGACCTAGAACCACAATCCCTCTTGCTTGGGTAACTCAGTAGCTGTCCTTTTTGGCCTTTGATTAGCTCATGCCTCTCATCCCTAGAAGTGACTATGTTCTGCATTATTCATTTCTGACTTCTATGGACATATGCTGTAATGGCTCTTTTGTGGTTTATTTTTGAATATGTTTTTTTGAGTGGTGAAGCATATAATGGCTCAAACCTTCCATACAAGGAGTTAGCCAGTAACTGTTCTGTTTTGTTTTGTGAATCTGTAATCTCTGGCTCCTTTGATATGTCTGTGGCCCATCATGCAATCTTCCTTTTGCTTCCTCCTGTGATCTACTCCAGTGCAGTGTAACCTGCCAAACTGTACTTAACATTGACCAATAAACTATATGAGCAACAGCAGCCAGTTTCTCATATTCCAAAGCATCACATATAATTGGACTCCCATTTAATGTCTGCTTGTCAAAAATATTCCATTAGTTTTATTTTGCAGCTTGCCATAAATAAACCATTCTGAATCTCCACCTCTTTAAGAATGCACTATTTCATTTTGTAAACTGTGGCATTTAACAATAAAATGTCTTGTTTGCAAAGAATAATCAATTTAGCTGGGATTTATCAATGCTAAAAGGGCTTACCTGGACTTTCACCTAGGAAACCAGACAGTCTTCCACAAATGTCAAGGGATCTATTTTCTCTGCTCCTTCTTTCAAGCCCTAGAGTATGGCATTTTCTATTCACGAGCAATCCTCCAAAGTCCTCATTCCAACTGACCAGAACATCTACCACATTTCTAAGCTTGTCTGTGCACTCATTGGCCATGTTAGTCTTTTCTTCCAATGCTTTCATATGTTTCTATGTGCCAGTTTTGGCAGATTTTAAGGACATTGTCTAATTTATCATAGCAGCCATGATCTGTGCCATGGCTCAAATATCAAGTGTTAATGCAGCCAGCTTACCCAGTGTTCTCTGTAATTTTATTTGTTCCTTGCTTTTCAGTGATCTAATTCCACTCAGTAAAACTCTACAAATTAGCTCATTATCATCTGGTGTTTCCATGGTTACATTCTACTGAACCCTTTAGGCATCAAATATGGCTCATTCATATTGGCAATCTTCTTCTTCTTCTTTCAGCTTTTCCCAGTTAGGGGTCGCCATAGCGGATCATCTGTCCAGTCATGATTGGCAGTGGAGTTTTACAGTGTCGAGTTGCCAGCCCGGCACCCAACCTTCCACAGAAGGCACACACACGCACACACTCACACCTAGGGCCAATTTAGAGTGTCCAATCCGCTTACTGCATGTCTTTCAGATGTGAGAGGAAACCGGAGCACCCGGAGGAAACCCACGTGACCACAAGGAGGACATGCAGACTCAGCACAGAAGGTACCCCAGCCAAGAATCAAACCGGAGAACCTCTTGCTGTGAGGCGACAATGCTAACCGCTGCACCACCGTGGCCGCCCCGCTCATTCATATTGGCAATAATAATTCAAAAAACATGCTACATAAAAGATATCAGAAGAGTTCATCTTAAAGCCTATGTGGTAGCAAACACAACTATATTATTATTTTTTTACCTCTGTCTAGAGCAACTGAAGAGATATTTAATATTATTTATATTCAATTCATTTGTATTGTAATAATTTTCAAAATTTTCCAAGTATCATAACAAGTGGACATTTGACATGATCAGATTAACTTCAGTTCTCCTAGTGTGAAAAAAAGAAATTGAGAGATAAGGGCTAGTAATTCTGACAGTTTTATTAAATTCAGTTACTGGCTAGTAAGTGCACTGCCTGGATGGCAATGAACATGAAACTGAAAGAAAATCAGGTAGAGAAGGTGAAGAGAAAACACTTACTTGGAAGAATCCTGCAGCTGTTCACCAAAAAGCAATTCAAGCTCCAGCTTTGGTGGAAGAGATGGCTTCCAGTAATTTAAAGGAAGAATAAATTGAAAGTGCTCAGAGCTGATTAAAATAAATGAAACATGGAAGGGAGTATATCAACTCAAATAACAAAAGGCTGGAAAAATGAAAGAATCTTTAAACAGCTATTCAGAGGAACTGATAAAACTGCAAAAATCAGAGGTCAAAATGAAGACATGGCTGGCTGAGTATGAAACTGCTCAAGAAGAGATGTTTCAAAAAATGGTAGCATTAGAGGATAGAGCACATAGACAAAACCTTATATTTTCTATTGTACCAAAGAATCTGGAAGGAATAGACTGTATTAATTTTATGAAAGGAGAAATAAGCAGCAGGACTGTATTTCCCAACAGGATTTGTTAATTGAAAGGGCACATTGGGTGTATGCTCCAACCCTGCCATGAAAAAGCAGCTAAGATCTGTATTAGTAAAGATGCAATCATATCAGCAGAAAGAGTTGATTCTAAAAAAAAATGTGTCAGAAGGCAAAATATTAAAAACTGGAGACAGTAGAGTGTTTGTGAACAATGATTATTCACTGTACACCAGGTAGAAGAGAAGAAAGTTTATCCAGCAATCGGGGAGCTTCGAGAGGCAGGTGTGAGATTCAAGCTGCTGTATCCAGCTGTCTTCAGGATATTTTTTCCTGGAAGATAAGTGATTTTTTTGAAGAACAGGCTAAGGAGGAAATATAAAAGTTTGCTCAACAAAAAGTGAGTCATCAAATAGAAGGGGACACTACTTCTCATTCTTTTGATAATAAAGCCCATAGTGAAACTTGGTTTACTATTGAAATCTGGAAGCTGCATTAATTGGCTGATGAAATAGTTGCACCAAAATGTGGAAATATGTACTGTCTAACAGACAAAGCATAAAACTGTTTTAACCACCAACCATAGTTTGACATATTTTGATGCAGCTTTAGGTGAAGTCAGTAACCCCCTGCATCCCCTGCAAATTATATATACCAACTCCAAGATCGCACTACAGTGAAGAAATGGCTAAATTCTTTGTTCCTCACTGTACCTCAATCTCCACTCACAATACCATACTCAAACTACTGAATTAAACTGCACATTGTCTATTTGTAGTAGTCTGGTTCACCGGCGCTTTGAGATTTCAATAGTAAACAGTGAGACTTTGACAGTGAATCCTTTTCTAATGTTAGAAATGAAAATGCTTGAGAGACAGAAAACAGCACAGTAGTTGACTAGAGGAAGTGGGAGTACCTAAAACCTAAACATGAGTCTGGGGTTCAAGATGGAGATGAACATGAAGAAGACTAGGAACACTGAAATTAGTGAATAAATGTGAGACTATAAAGCCTGAATCATATTTGTGAAGTATGACTTTACAAGGAAAAGTGTCTGAGAAGGACTGGACTTTTGTTGGACTGAAAGGCATACCGCCAACTTCATGTCATAAATGTTTGGAAGGACAATAAACGGATAAAAAAAAACAAGGTAAAAAAGAGTAACTAAATAAAATAATTTTGTTCTGAACAGTATTCAAATAAAACATTCCATGATATAAATTACATGTTATATAGTAAAGCATTTTCAGTAATTTTTGCATATACAAAAATAAACAACTAATTTTTTCCTTTGTCTCTATTTTTAAGACATATAGGCATTACAGTGTAAAAAGAGAAGAAAGGCTGGACAAAAGCATTTTCAAGTTAATGTGCTGTAACCTTTGGCTGTTGAGATGGGGTTGGGGTTTAAATGTGCACTGGTTATAATATATGTAGGGTTGAAATCTTTTTTCTTATTTTTGTATAGGCAAATGCTTAGATGGATGCCAGTGGCATAATCTAATAACAATTTTCTTCTGTGAGCAAGAGTGCTATAAAATTAAGAGAACACTGAATATAATGAAAAGATTTTCTTTAGCAGATAAATGCTCAGTGTGAGTTGAGAAGCGTGCAGCTGGGGGCAGCTGGACATTTTGTTTTTATGTTTCCATGGAAACAAGCTGACTACAGGTTCAGGCAATAAATCTCAGCAGCTCTAGACATTGTTTGCTGAGAAAAATGTAAAATTAAAAGTTACAAGGACAAGCTGTTAGGAATCAATAAAGACTGATTTTATTGGAAGTGAATAAGAGAGAGAGTACTTTTCTTTGTACCTAAATACCTCAATGCATTTACTGGAACAGTGTATAATTTAGTTTTATTTAAAGACAGAGGATGTTCTTTTTCATAAGGCTAAAAGTTAATGTTTCCTGAAAACATACAGCTGTTTTTTACATCTTGGAGGGGAATAAAGATAAAACTAAAACAGCAATTCATCTTAGTAGGAGCATAGACTGTAACATGCTTAGCATGGGTAACCTTAAGTTTAGGTTAGGCAATACCTTTGGGTGTGGCTATTGATTTGGGACAGTTATTCCCATCAGGTGGACATAGTTTTGGGTGTTTGTTTTAAGTTAATAGGTTATAGGGGTGTTCTGGGCATGTGCTTGCTTTTTATAGGCCTTTTCTTAAAACAAAAAGTCTTGAAAAATGTGACAGAGATTTAAATGTAGATGACAAGAAAGAACTGTATAAAGGATCAACTTGCCAAACATTAGAGGGTGCACGTAACACAAAAATTGCAAATATACATTTAAAAAGCTGAAATGTATAATATGTGGGTACACTTACTTCTTATAATAATAGCTATACTTTCCATATTATTTTGGAACATGAAATGTATAATATGTGGGTACAATTACTTCTTATGATAATAGCTATACTTTCCATATTATTTTGGAACATGAATGGTATAGATAAAAAGGTAAGATTATTGAATTATATTAAGAAATGCAGACTGCAAACAACACTGCTACAGCAGACACATTTGGAAAGAAGTAACCATGTAGAATTTGATATATAAAGAATATCAGGATGGATATTCAACAGAATATCAGGGACAAAAGAAAATGGAAATACGTATAATAATTGTTATAGGAGCTCCAATAATGATAGAAGAGGGAAAACAGAAGCTAATAATAGTAGATTTGTTGCAGTGAGGGAGTTACTAGAAAGGGAAGGGGTTACACTAGCATGTATTTATATTCCACTTAAAACTGCTATTATGGAGCTTAAGAAACAGCTTTCCGCAGGGAATATTACTTATAGATATGAACTGGAACTTGATTTACACCATGAGAATATTTCTGGGCATCTAGAATGGAAATATAACAAATGAGGGTAGATTTCTGAAGAAAGTTACGAAAATATTTGGTATGTGAGACATGAATTCAGTAGTAGAAACTCAGAGAGAATTTATAAATTATTCCCAGTGGTACAATAATTTGGTGTGATTAGACCGAAATTATATTTCAGAGGAACATGTGCATTTAATTGAAAGCTTTCACATACATCCAATAACTATTTCAGATCATGTGCCAATAACAACTAAGATAAAAATACAGGTTAATGAAATAAAAATGAGATGCTAACATTTTCCCACCTACCTGTTATAAAGCAAGGAATTTAAGGAATGGGTAATAAGAATTATTAGCGAAGATAGACATTTATTCAGAAGTGATAGCTAGTGAGTGGAATAAAAATGAAGACTTAGTTTTAAAATCAGGTATAAATAAAAGTAACAAGAATTATTTAGAGGGGCTGACAATGATTAAAGTATTGCAGAATAAGGGGAATTTCAAAGAACAAGAAGAGGCGCAACTCCAGAGTGCTGCAGAGAAAATCAGTGAGTATCTGCACAATTTGCATGAGTTTAGAAAGATTGCTGTTAAAAAACTGCTTTTAGATAATAACTCCAGAGCACAGAAATGGTTAGCAGGGCAACTTAAGTAACATAAAGTAGAAAGAGTTGTTGCAAATCCTGGGGAGCCTGTAACAAGAAAAATAATGATAGATCCTGTAGAGGTATTAGCGATATTAAAAAAATGTTATGACAATTTGTATAAAGAAGAGAAATGTGGAAATCGGGAAAGAGCAGAAATGGAAATATTTATGGAAGACTATAATATGCCAAGGTTAGAGGTAGATGAAGCTCAACATTTAGCAGTTAATATAGGAGGAGATTAGATAAAAACAGTGATATTTAATCAATCTGCAGGAAAGTCTCCAGAAACCAGTTAGTGGGAGGTTGGCATAATGCTTAAAGTGTTTACCTTACAGACACAAGGTGCAAGGTTTGAGTCTCACAATGGTAATGGGCTAGGCTTAAAATAGTCCACATGGGCAGTTAGCCTAGTACTAATCAATACACCAATAAACCAAAGAGATAGTATTCCTGTGGAAATTTGGAAGTTGGTGGGGGGGGGGACTGATAAAGAACTGGAAGGTTTTGATTAACAGTATTTTAAAAGGAGGGGAAGCAGCAACATCATGGAATAAAGTTGTAGTGGCTGTAATAGCTAAAGATGGTATAGACCCAGCTTCATGTTTAAACCATGATTATAAAGTCTATATGTATTTAATAGCTAAAAGAATGGCAAAGGTATTGTTAGCAAAGATAGATATGGATCAGTGTGTTTTGTGGAAGGGAGGTAAACATTTGACATAATTAACAGAATGATGATGATCCAAAGTGAACAGAATGTAAGAAAATACCACTGTTGTTGGTGGGTCTTGATGCAGATAAAGCATTTGACAGAGTAATTTAAGATTTTATGAGTAGGGCAATAGAAGCATTTGCATTCCCTGAGACAATAATAGGTTAATTAGGAGGATACATGAGGGATTAAAGGCAGAAATTAAGGTGGGAGGGTTCTTTTGTGATATGTTGTGTTGGAACAAAGGAACCAGGCAGGACTGTCCTCTTTTCCCTTTGTTATTTGAGATATATTTAGAGCCATTGGCAAAGAAAACAATGGACTCAGAAATTCAAGGATAAAGTTGGTTTGGTAATCAAGAAAACTTTGCTTTATTTACAAACAATATTATTTTCTACCTGAAAAAACAAGAAAAAGACATCTCAGTGTTGGGGATTATTTGAGACAGTCTCAAGTCTTCAGGATATATAATTAATGAAGGAAACACAAAGACTGTAGCTGTAAACGATGTACTCATATCATGAATTAGTTCAACAACACCCATACTTATGGGGACATGATAATATGATGCATTTAAGAGTATGGATTAAAAAGGATTCTGTTATGGCAGCTAAGGATATGTGGAAAGAAACTAAACAAAAGGTAAAATAAAAACTGAGAAACAGGAAGCTCTTGTTTTTGGATATGGAAAGCAAGATACAAGCAGCGAAAATGTTTTAGTCCCTTTAGTTTTATATTCAGGTCAGACATATTTTTATTAGCTAAAAGGGAAGTTGTGGGCAGTAGTTAACAAAGAGTTGCAGGATTTTATCTGAGAGGGGAAAAGGGCAATGGACAAGTGGGATAAGTTGATCCTTCCAGTAGAACAAGGTGGTCTATTTGAAGGGATATTTTATAGCTACACAGTTAAGGCCACACACATAAAAAGCAGAAATCTATAATTCAAAGTGGAAAGGGATGATGATGAAGTGGGAGGGGTCATTCCAGAAAAAGGAGACAGTGGGAGTTTGAATGCAGATCCTTAAGGAGAATAACAACAGCTATACATTCGGGGGTCCAAATGGAGAGATGGGTCTGAATGGAGAGATGAAGAGTCAGAAAGCAAAGGAGAGTAGTAGTGCTGAAATTGAATTCATCCTCAAGTCTTGGTGAGTACCTTCACAAGGTGGACCCTGTTTTTACAAATTCTCACCAAGGCGACACTGATATATAGACTGCATTTATACAACATATATCATGGACAGAAGTAGGTCAAAAACTAAAAAAGATAGCTGGGTGCACAAGACCCAGGATAAAAAAGTGCCCAGTCCTAGTAGGTGCACTGGTGCCAGGACTGGAAAAGATGACAGTGTAGAATCCTCAAAATATAGAAACATTCCTACAATGGAGCTAGGCCAGGCCCAGATGGAAGATGGTCTCCCTGTTGTAGAAAGAAGTAGCAGTCCACAAAAATCACAAATACTGATAGGCCAAAGAAAAGCCATAAAGACAATAAAGAGGACTATTGAAGATAAGAAATAAATTATGTATTGTTACTATTATGCAAAAAGCCTAGAATTTCTATAGGTTCATAGATTCATAGGTTCATAGATTAGTACTAAGCTAACTGCCCTTGTGAGCCATTTTAAGCCTAGCCAATTATCCCTTGTGAGATTGAAACCCTGCACCTTGTGTTTGTAAGGCAAACACCTTAACCATTAGGCCACCCTCCCACCATCCAGACACAAGATATACAAAATGATAAAGATAGAAATTAGAGGAAAGAAAAATACTTCCGCAAGAAAAACTGTCAGAAGCTTCAAATGAAAATTTGTGTTCATTAATACAACAGATTTGTGATAAACAGTATACAGATCAAGAAATTTTGATCTGTTTGGAAAAAGAACCATCTGAGGAAGTGCAAAAATATGAACAACAAAACCAACAGATATTTGAAAAGTATTAAAAAGAAATATGGACATGAGAAAGAGAGATTTGATATGGTGCAATATTTATGCAAAGGAGAAACCTAAATGAATCAATGTAAAGAAGGCAGCCCCAAAGATATTTGATGAGAAATACAGGCAAAGGCATCTGGATATGGAAAATTTCACAATAAAAAATAATATTACAAAGATGGAACGTAGAAAAGAAGATCGGTAAAGTAGAAGTTAAAAAAATAGAAGTTGAAGTTATGGAGTGCCTGCAAAGTGAAGGATTTGATGTAGAAGGTCTAGCACAGGTTACATCACAGCAGGATGGAATGAGCCCCCAAAGCAGGGAGAAACAGAAAGATCAGAAAACATCTGAAGAAGAAATATGGACATGGGAAAGAAAAAGAGATTTAATATGGTGAAATATTTATGCAAATGAGAAAACAAAACTAACCTATACAAAAAGAGCAGCACCAAAGATATTTGAAGAGAAATACAGACAAAGGAATCCGGGCAAGGAAAACTTTATAATACAAAAATAAGAAGACGAAGAGGAAAAGTAGAAAAAGAGATTAATAATGGAGAAGTTAAAAAAATAGAAACTGAGATTATGGACTACCTGCAAAGTGAAGGATTTAGCGTAGAAAATCTAAATCAGAAAGCACCACAACAGGATAGAGTAATGGATATCCAAATTAAGGGGAAACGGAACAAGAAGCAATTGGTCAGGTGCCATATGAAGATACTTTGGAGCCTTCCACAGGAAACCAGTATAAATATTCACTTGAAGCTAGACAGCAAGGGAAGGAACAGGAAACTGTGATGCTGTCAATGATGAGGAGTGATAGGCCAGTGAGTTCCAATATAATAGAGCAACGGATGGCACGGGATGAAGTTGAAGAGAATGTGCCACAGGAAGATGCTATAGAATCTTCTGTAGAATGCCTGTAGGAATTAGAAAACCAGGAATGTGCCCTTAGTTTGGAAGAAAATGAGCTAAGAGAAGAGTTGCTTGATTTAATAGATATAGACAAATATATCAAGAACAGTAAAAGAAATAGACTGCAGAAGGTTAATAAAACCCAAAAAGTCAGAAGTTTGATAAAACAAATGAACACAATGATTAGGACTGTTCATAGAGAACATGTGATATAACAGAAGTAAACAGGATATATTACTGTGCAGCTAAATTAATAAGTGATAAAGTTCTACCAAAAGAACACAAGGTAGTGAGGGAAAGAAAGGGAAGAAATTGAATACCAACATCAAAGTATCAAATAGAGAAAACTATAAAGCAATTAGGACAAGAAATGTCACTAATAAAAATACTAAGAAAGATAGATGTGATAAAAGCAATGTCCAGTATTGGAACAGACCAGAATCTATCTTGCACTATTGCAAATAATAAACTAAAAGTTTCAGCACAAAAGACTTAGAAGATATGGAAATAAATATAAAGAAAAAGTACAAAATAAGCAATTTATTCATGATCCAAAAATGTTTTATAGGGAATTGAAAAATAAGGTAAAAAGAATTGAAAGACCGCCAAAAAAAGAAGAAAAATATACATTTTGGAGAAGTATCTATGAAGATCCTGTGGAACATAACAAAGATGCTAAATGGATAGAAGAAGTTAGAGAAAGAATAAGAAGTTTAAAGGAACAGAAAAAGAGGTTCAAAGATACACGATATGAAATGGGATGAAGTAACAGCCAGAGAGATTGAAACAATTTAAGAAAAGCCTCTAATTGGAATACCCCAGGCCCAGATGCAGTACCTAATTTTTGGCTGAAAGTATTAACATCTTTGCACGAAGATTTAGCCATGAGTAAGAACTATTTATATGCACACCCTGAACAGACACCAACCTGGCTAACAACAGGAAAAAAAATGCTCCTACTTAAGAGTGAACCTGCAAGCAACCCTAAAAATTATAGACCAAAAACTTGAATTCCGACGACGTATAAACTATACACTGGAATTGATGCTGACAGAGTTTATAGTCATTTAGAAGAAAACTCAATTATGACAGTAGAACAAAAGGGCCATAAAAGAAAGTCACATGGAACAAAGGATCATTTGTTGTTAAATAAAGTCATAGTGGAAAATGTAAAAAGGGGAAGAATCTAAGTATGGCATGGGTTGACTACAAAAAAGCATTTGAGCCCATAACTGCGTGTATTATTGTCTGAAATTGAATCCGCATGATTTTGTTGTTGTCTACTATGTTTTATTTATGTTTGTAACCCTTCTGAAAACTGCATATTATACTTATCTCTAAATGTTTCTATTGTTCCTAATGTATGTGCACTCTGCTTTCTGGAGCTTTTCTCCCCGGGCCTCTGCTGAAAATGGACATATATCCAGTTGGACTTTCCTGGTAAACAAATGTAAAATAAATAATAAAAAATAAATAGTGTCCCACATTCATGGATAAAAGAGTGCTTAAAATGTATAAGATATACCCTACAGTGATCAACTGCATTACAATGACTGTAAAACAGTGGCAGACCACTTTGCAATTAAGCCATGATAAAGGACAAATTATTATTCCAGAGATAAAAATTCAAAGGGGGATAATCCAGGGTGTCTCACTGTCACAACTGCTATTCTGTCTTGCCCTTAACCCACTTAACAGCTTAGGCTATGACTATAGTTTGCCTCCTAGAAAACAACACAGTGTAAAGATCTCTCATATTTTTTGTTATTGATTTAAAACTGTATAGCTCATCAGATGAGGAACTGAAAGCACAACTGCAAGCTGTCAAAACTTTTTCAGATAATATAAGAATGTTCATTTGGTCTTGCTAAGTATGCAAAAGCAATCATTAAAGCAGGAAAACTGCAGCACCAAGAAAACACTAGTTTGGGACAAGAATGTGATATAAAATGTTTGACCTGTGGAATGTCTGGAACATTTCTGGAATGCAGTTAAAATTCTGAACACATTCTGGTATTGAAACCGTGTCTGATTCACTTTTAGATTTGAAGTCTGCATCACAGATGCAATGTTGTGATGGTGATGATGATTCTGGTACAGGAAGAAGATGTCTATGGTTCCTCCTATATTCCATACCCTCAGAGTCTACCAGGTAGTAGGATCTTGGCTTAGCACAGATGCCTGTAATCTGTCCAATTCAATCAAAACCTTTCACTGTCTTGAGTCATACTGTCTTTCCTTCCCTCAATGGACGTAATCTTCTCGATGTGTCATAACTAGATTTCTGGATATTATGTTTCATAACCAATTGAGCATTGATGGTTTTATTGTTCTTAGACTTAGGCTTCAATAAACTGGAAGTAATGGGTAGCGTAGTTCTAGTTTGCCTGGAAAGTAGTCTTTGAGCTGGTGAGCCAAGAATATCTTCACAGGGTATGTTTCTGAGAGTAAGCAAATTCAAGAACACATCGGTATTGTCACATGTTGACCTTTCAAGTAACTGCTTCACATTCTGTTCAGCTAGACCATTTAACTGTGGATATTCAGCACTACTATTTACATATACAAAGTCCCATTCTTTTGCAAGTTTCTGAAACAACTGGCTAGTAAATTAAGTACCATTGTCAAAAAGAACTTTATGTGGATTACCATGAACTGAGAAATTATGTTTTAACATGGTAATAACAGACCTAGAGTTTAGGTTCGGTAGTAGAGCAATCTCAAACAAATTCAAATGAGTCTACCAAAACTAAGTAGTGTTGATTGTCCCACTCAAAGATAGCAGCTGCAACTGTTGACTAAGGTAGTTCAGGAAATGGACTTAGCTGAAGTGGTTCTCTTTGCAAATGTGGTCTAATACTATTGCATACTGTACAAGAAGAAAGTACTTTATCAATGTCTTTTGGTAATGAAGGCCAAAATACTAATTCACTCGCTTTTCTGTTAGTGGATGCAGATCCTGGGTGACCATGATGCAAAATGTGGATGTACTCATGTTGTAAGGAAGCAGGAACAACACGTTTATGACCTTTGAAAATAATGCCATCTTCCATCAACAATTCACCTCTGTAAGGAAAATAGATGTTCTCTTCAGGTGGTACATTAGATTGCTTTGACAGCCATCTAACAGTAGTGTAGTGATTCAACTTCTGCAAAATTGGATTAGTCTGAGTATGACCTCTCAACTCATCAAGTCTGGTGGTAGAAAAATTATGTACTGACCTCACATCAAAGTCAAAATTCTCTGTGTGAAGCTGTTCTGTCATATTTTTGGGTGATCTGGATAAGGTATCAGCCAGATAAAGCAATTTCCCTTTCATGTAGACCATTTTGAAATTATACTTTTGCAATTTGAGCATCATTCTTTGTAATCTCACTGGAGCAGAATGCATAGGCTTCTTTAGAATAGTAACTAGAGGTTGGTGGTCAGTTTCAATCTGAATAGCTCGACCATAAATATAATCATGAAACTTAGAACATACTATTGCCAAAAGCTCCTTCTCAATCTGAGCATACTGCATCTCAGTTTGGGTTAGTGTTCTAGATGCACAGGCTACTGGTCTGCCCTCTTGAAGTATAACTACGTCAAGACCAAATTTTGAAGCATCACAGGAAAAAGTAACTGGTTTGTTCACATCATCGTATCTTAAGGTAGGTGGGGTGGCAATTTTCTGCTTAAGGTCTTCAAATGTCTTCTGGTACTGGTCCAACCATGACCATGCAACATTTTTGCGCATTAACTCTCTTAAAGGTGCTATCTACTCACTGAAGTCTGATATAAATAGTTGACCATGTATCTACTCACTGAAGTCTGGTATAAATAGTTGACCATGTCTAGAAAACATTGTAGAGCTTGTACATTATCTGGTGCTGACATCTCAAGAATAGCTGCTTGCTTGGTTGGGTCTGGTCTCAAGCCTGTACTCATGAACAAATGACCTATGTATGTAACTTCTGGCAGTCTGAATTTGCACGTCAGAGGATTGAGCTTCAAGTTTACTTCACATGCTCTGTCTAGAACTTTCTTGAGGTTTCTGTCATGCTCTGCTTCACCATTGCCTCCAACCAGTAGATCATCTACTATTATGGCACAAGGATAACCCGAAAAAATGTACTCCATTGCACACTGAAAGACTTCACTTGCAGAATTTATTCCAAATGGCATCCTTAGGAATCTGTATCTGCCAAATGGAGTACCAAAAGTAGTTAGGAATGAATATTTCCGATCAAGCATCACTTGTCAAAATCAACTATTTGCATCCAAGACAGAGAAAACAGTGGCATCCAGTTTTAAGACTGTGGCTTCTTTGACTGCATGCATTGGATGATACGGTCTCTTTAATGCTTTGTTCGCATCTCTTGGGTCAGTACATATTCTGATTTCATCTGAGCCTTTTCTGTGAGCTGCTACCATGGATGACACCCATTCAGTTGGTTCTGTGACTGGACAAATCACACCTTGCTACACCATTTTATCCAAATGAATCTTACCTTTATCCTGCACATCTATTGGAACTCTTCTTGCCGGTCTGACTACTGGAGTGACCTTAAGGTCTAACTTCATGGAATACACAACTAGAAGTTTGCCTAACTTGTCTTTGAAAACATCAGCATACTCTGAGAAAATAGCTTCAGAAAAATTAGAACTCGGAAATGCACTTATATGATGGACTTCTTTAGCAAAAGAAAACAGATTCATTCTTAAACTATCTTTGAGACCCAGTAAAGATTGCCCTGGTCTTCAGACTACATAGAATAACAAGTTGTAACAGTTCTTGGCCAAATAACATGAAAGTATCACTGAACCTTCGGTTTGAATTTCCTCACCTCCATAAGCAATAAGTCTCGCACTACTGGCTACACTGAGTTGTTTGTTAGTTCTCACCTTAGCAAAAGTGTCTGCTGATATAACATTACACTTTGAACCGGTGTCTTCCTTAAGTTCGGTGGATTTTCCATTAATCCGGACAGTACAAAACACTTTGCTTCTTGTTAATAAATTCACTGCATCAACTCTTTCATCAACCACTGATACACCATCTACATAGAAATCTGTCTGCTTCGGCTCTACTTGATCAACTTGCTTCTTTGTGTGACCTTTCTTTACAACTGTGTGAGGCTTACTTGATTTACAAGACTTTTGAAAGTGGTTCCATTTTTTACACTTGAAGCATTGCTGACCGTATGCTAGGCACTTCTCTCTTTTGGACTCATGATTTGCACCACAGTTGCGACAGTTAATAGCTGGATTTGTGTTTTGCTGAGTCATGCTTGCACTCCACTGAGCTGTAGCATGTATCTTTCTTAGAAATTACTGGAAAGCGACATGTCTTCCCTGGAAACCTCATAGTTGCCATGTGCTTGCGCCTACATTTGTTTGCCATGTGTTGCATACTATCTACATTTGCTCTGCAGCCAACTGAAACCATGCTCTTGTCATTCGCAAGCATACTCGTGTTTTACTGTCACTCATGGATTTGACAAATCTCTATGGCTTTGCTCAACATTAAATTACTGTCACAAAATAACATTTTTCTCACAGCAGCACTGTTAATATCACACACAAGCCCGTCCTTTATCAGCTCATCTTTTAAGTCACCACACCGACACATTTTTGCTTTGTTTCTCAGGTCAGTTATATAAGCTGCAAATGTTTCTCCTGGTTTCTGATATCTTGTGTAAAACAGATGCCTCTCTAATGTAATATTTGTCTGGGGATTACAAATTTCTCTGAACGTGTGCTTCAAACACTCTGGATCTTCTCTTGATTCAGCCTGTACAACAATATGATGGTTTTCACCTTCTCTTCCATATACTGCAGGTGCATACACAAATGAATGCTCTCTTTTTATGGTGTCTGACCCAGATAGGTTTAGCAAAATGAATGCTCTGGTGCGTACATCTCTATCTGCATAAGCTGCTTATATAAAAATATCGTACTGTTGCTGAAATATTTTCCACTTCTCTGCAATATTCTGATCAAATACAACTGGTAGGGGTTTTCAAAATCCATCTGCCATATTAACACATATCAGTGAAGGGTTTTGCAAGTAGGCACAAACTCATGCACATATGCCAGAAACTTATGCCAGCATTTGTAACTTTGTCCAGTGCCTTTGTGCTTCTGAATTTATACCTTTTGAGCTTTTTGAAATAATGCTAATGAACAAACTCGTAGTACCTTTGAATAATTGGACTGTGTGAAATAACTTCTCGGGTGCTTTAACACTCCTATAAAATGCTAAAGTCACTTATTATCATTTTGCTAAAGTCATTTATCATCATTTTAAGAAGCATCTCAAACAACTTTACTATGCGACTGAAATAAACTCTTGGGCACAGTAATACTCTTGTATTATTGTTTTGCAATAAATCATCTCTTAGTGTAAGAAACATATCAAATAAATACACGATGCAAATAAACTGGACCTCTCTTGCCCAAAATTATATAACATTTTGAAGTAGTTGCACTTTGCGAATAACTTCATACAGCACACTGAAATGTCCCCAAAATGGCAACACCTTGCTAGGCAACTCTTTACAGTGCAAGAAACACTCTGTAATGGCTGCACTTTGTGAATAGACACACCGAGCAGACAAAACTTTTCAAAATGGCTATACTTTGATTGTATCTCAAGAAATAGTTGCACTTTGCACACAATAAACTCTTCAGAATGCATGCACAGTAATAAGCACACACTGTAAGCACTTTTACACACTCTGAGGTACTTTGAATAACTTTGGTTATGCCCTTGATATAATACAAAATCATAGTTATGCCAAAACATAGCACTTTGCCAAATTACATGCAGTTGCCTTGCTTTAGTTTTGCTTAATGTGCCCTTTTTGCCCTTATTATATTAGTTTTGCTCGTTTAAGCTCTTTTCATGCACAATGTACTTTTCTTGTGCTCGTTTTACTGTAAACATGCCCTGTTTTGCTTTAAACGCACACATTTTACTTTAAACATGCTCATTTTATCTTTAAACATACTCATTTTGCTTTACTATTATCCGTTTCATCAAATACCTTTTATTTAAACATTTCTTTTTAGCCAACAAACGTTTCGTGCCATCTGTTTGCTCAATAGTGTGGTTTGTGCCCGTGTAATTCCCTGTTTTGTCTCTTCTGTCAAATACACAGTTTGTGATATTTCTCATTGCCTTTCATTTTTTTCTGGCTCATTTTGTGCTTGCTTCTCTTAGTTTTACCTACACTGTTGTTTCTGCACCTCATGGCTCTGGATCTTATTCTCTTTGATCCCAGTTCTGACACCATGTTGCTCTCATACTTTGGACACAATAGAAAAGTCTTTGTGGGTTCTGTTCAAACAGCTTTATTTTATACAAGCACATCACTATAGAAGTTTACTGATGTTAAGTTAAGTAACTTATATACAAACTAACTACTAAGATCATGCATGCTCTCACTCTGGATGCTGTTACAAAATGGCACTAGGGAGTGCACGTGTCTGGAATTTGCAATGCATGTGCAGCCTTGACATGCTTCTTAAAGATACAGCACACTTCACTTGCATTGTGATCTACAGATATGATGGTTCAAATGGGAGGCAAATGTGTGCAATGTTGGATGGCTAGATTTTTCTTTCATCTTCAGAAATGCCTGTCTTTTCTTTTTCAGAGATGGAGATTTCTTAGCTTTATGTAGCTAATAATGCATTTTACTGATATTGAATGTAAACATAAACATTCAAATCAATGTGTTGTTGTTCTTCTTTCGGCTTTTCCTGGTTAGGGGTCGCCACAGCGGAACGCCGGTCTGCTAATGATTGGCAGTTGATTTTTATGGTGCCGAGGTGCCAGCCCGATGCCCAACCTTCAACAAAGGCACGCCCATTCACACATGTCTTTCAAACACCACTCAAATGTGGGTAGGTCATGCAGACTCCATACAAAAGGTGCTCCAGCCGAGAATCGAATGGGAGAACCTCTTGATGTGAGGCGACAACTCTACCGCTGCACCACCGCGGCTACATTCAAATCAATGTGTATTAGCGGTTAATCATGGTTAGCCACCAAAAAGATAGAAATGTCTACTTTCTTGTTTACTGATGCACCAAATTAATGGTTTATTGTGTGTGAAAATCTGTCAGGTCACTGGGTCACCTGATCTTAGGGCTGACTTGAAAGTTGTGAAGGCCAGATGGACGTCTATCATATTTGTGAGGTTTGTATGCTGTTATTTAAGTGCATGTCTGATAGCTTCTGCTCAAGGAGATATTCTCTACCAGATAGCATAATGAGCTTGTTGTTTCACTTTTAGAACTGGAAGAGCAATGGACGGTCCTTATTTGATGAATATCTGGCTCTACTGCCTCAGTAATGCCCTCAAAACAATTAGCATTAATGAATAGACATGTTTTAAAAATTGTTTCCTGCACAATCACATTAATTTCTTCCTGTTTTGTCTTGTTTCAGGGGGATTTGAGGATAAAAGACAACATGTAGCTTAGAGCATTCAGAAATGTAATTGCTATGAACATCTTTTTTAACGTTGGAGGAAGTCAAGCATCAAGTGAGTCCTCCCCTGGATTAAGGTAATCATGGAAGAACTGATATCCAGGATTGTCACTTAAATGATTTTGTTAGGAAAAAAATATGCTTTATTTTTTTTCTTGCTGAGAGGGCTAGTCATCTGATGGAAACAATGAAAAGTATGCTAAATCTAAAAATATAAACTCCTGAGTTAGCACTAATCAGGTAAACCATTCAGTTAAAGATACATGTAAACTCCTTTAAGTCTGAGGAGAGCAGACATTTTGAGCTAGGCATTTGGTAAATGCCATGAGCAGAGTAGAAATGCTAAAAGACAAGGAAATGGATTGGTGACAGGAACCCTCACATAAAAATTGTGCATTGTGTTCAGGGATGCACTGATAAGCATCCTGTTTGCCCAAGGATAGCATACATGAATCTTGCTTCAACAGGGGAAAGAATAATTTTTAGTGTAAGCATTAAGAACTTCTTTTTTATTTGTTCCTGATTTTCCACTGATCATCTAGCACTATCCTTTGGTCACTCATTTAACCTAATCATTCCAAAGAGCTCAGAGACTTATGGCCCATTTGGTCCACCAGGGTGAGAGCCAAGTGAATCATCCACATTTATGGGATCAGGTCTGTGGTACCAAACCATTTCCCATGGCAGCTTGTGAGCTTCACAGCTGCTGCCCACAGAGAGTGCATAAATGATGCGAGCTGTACCATCCATCTGTGAAGTGGTACACCATTCCAGCATAGGTTTACCAAGCTTATTGCTATGGGGTTGTATTCCTACAGATATTGCCAAGTTCAATCACTGCTGTACTCCAAGAAGTGTCCACTAGTATCAGCTGTTCACTCCTTTGCCCAATTCCACCAGCACCCATGACAATAGTTGAATACTGGTCATCTAGGTGCAGTTATAGTTTCACCCACCTGTGCCACTGGGCTTAGCTCTGAATTCTTTATTTTTATAAATTGGTTCAAGCTGGTGAGAAAAAGAATGCATCTGCACTGATTATAATTTGCCACAAGGAAGGATCATTTTTCCTGTTCTGATAAATGTGCTGGTTATGCTGCATGACTGCCCAGTATCTGCTGAATAAAAGACAGACGTATTTATAATGGTCCATGGAGCTGGAATTGCACAGAATTATGTGGGTTAATCAGTATATATTTACCTCTAAAGGCATGACTACAACCCAGGTGATTCCAGTTCAGTTATCAGCTCGGGAATTGGAGGAGCCAGCTGGTGAGCCTCTGCTGCTGCCGCACCCGTCCTGGGAAGATGGAGGTGGCAAAAGTTACTATAATGTGGAACTGTGGGAAAATGCACCTTTAGTGAAAAAAAATTTCAATCCATTGGCTGCATGACAGCTTACTTAATATCTAGATGGAAACATTACTGGAATGCCAGTCAAAGTCAAGTATAAGAAAAACAAGCAGCACTTAACTCAAATCACTTCTCTTGCACCTCCAGTTCTAATTATATTTTATATTCAGCTTTATTAGTACCAAGTAACTACCAAAGAAAGTAGCAATCTCTGTGATACCCCCACTTGTAAAAATGTTTCTTAAAAAAAAAACCTGCTGCAACACAACAACTATCTACTTCTTCATGGGGGAAAAAAAATCAAGTAAAAATGGGTAAAGCCTGTAATGAGCTTAACATAATGTAATCCTGTCCTTTATTACAAATACTGTCATATGCATTTCAATACCCAGGCTTATACATTATCTAGTTATGTAAGTATTCTCTGCATGGCAACAGAAAGGCTTTCAGTGTTGGCAATACAATTAATATTAAAACTTGCATCTTACACAATCAGACACAAGAACCTGATGGATGGTCATAAAGCAATGCTACTTAAACACAGGAGCATAAATCAACAGTATAAAAATATGACAGAAACAGAACATTCTGCAAAATCAATGACAGATGAAAAGCCACTGTAGTACTTGTGTTTACCTTGGATGGGGGTAGCCTGCACACATTTATGCATAACTGTTGTCCTTGCCTTTTGGACACATCACCACTCACAGAGTGGGGGGGGGGGTGCAACAAGTTTGTTAGTTTTTGAAATGTTTTCTGTTTGACTCTGATATGGCTGGCCCTGACATTTTCTCAACCCTCTCAAACAACAGAGCAAGATAGCCATACATACCATACATAGAAGTGGGACTTTTAAATATTGCTCTTATAAACTTAGAAAGATAATAGAATAGTAATCTGAAACTGAAATTTCTAATTTCAGTCTTTTATGATTTGGCTAATTTTTGCAAAAGCACAATTTATGAAAAATGGACCAAAAATGTGATGCAAAATATAAAAAAGCAAGAAGGGACCCTTTTAATATTAGCACTGCTTGCTTGAGCAGCTGACAAAATAAAAAAGAATCCACATGCATTTGAAATCCTCCATGTTTTCTTCTAAAATGCCATTTTGCAGAGGATTATTAGGGGAAGAGCAACATTTTTAGCCAAACCAAAAATAAGAAGCAAATATCTATTCATTCTGCAAAATATGGACAGCTGAGAGGTAGTTCCAGCCATTCCAATGTCCCATTCCTTGGTTATTTTGCCCCATTACCCATAAACACTGTAATGTGCATACACTTTCACTTCTGTGATGGTTTGGATTTCATTTGAAAGTATTTTAAACTGCCCAATTCAGAACATTTCCATCATAAAAGTCTACTCAACCTTTACAATCCACCAGTATCAGTAAATATGCAATAAATAATTCCACATTAAAGAAATATGTAACAATGAAAAGGTTGCTTTAACCAGGAACATCTTTGTAAGATGGAAGGCACACACACACACACACACACACACACACACACACACGGCTGCAGTCCTATAGCACGAGCCGCCCCTGTGCACCTTACAAGTAGCAGTAGTCAAGATATGCTCTTGATCCTTGCCAAGCCATTCAGACAGAAATATGCATAGGGCAGGTGTGAAAAGATGCACACCCTTAGGGAAGACATTGTATAACATTGCATTTGCTAGTATATGTATAACTACTTATGGGAGGATTTTGGTCATTAAATATTACAAAAAAATTGTTATAGCCAAGTGGATGATAGTCTTCCCTGAGTGGCGAGTGACACATCTGGGAAAGAAGTGTCTGGTACTTTCCGGGGAAAGTTGATGTCTAACACACAAGAAACTGTAAAAAGTTTAATTTTGAATCAATGAGTTATAAAATGGGCTAATCTTTGTAGAGGTTGGAGAGAACAGTTATTGTCAAAGGACTTATCCTGTTTGTTGCTATTGGACTTTAGAATGCAGTGTCTTTTTTTTTTTTTTTGCTGATAACGCAAGTTTGTCTGTATTGCTACTGCCTAGTCTATTTTGACAGAACAAAATTCTGCCATAGAGTACCTGGATATTTTTAGATACATCAATGAACTATCCGCAGTAAATTCTTGATAATCTTACAACCTGTTTAAAATTATTAAAATATTTTGTGAAAGAGACCTGCAAATAAGCTTTAATTTAATGAAGACTGCTTTAATTTAAAGAAGCTTACAATATGTGTGTGTGTATATATATATATATATATATATATATATATGTGTGTGTGTGTGTGTAGATATACATATAATATCATCATGAAAGGTCTGAATTCTGCACATAAACATAATACTAGAAATAGCAGCCCAGGATTTAGAATTCACAGCATCATAGTTGCATTATAATGAAAATGCCAATATTAGCAGTTATTTGTGGCAGCTTTAATATTTTTTCTTTTAGATAAATATCTGAACTGCTTTAAGTTAAATCACCAGTTTGTTTAAGAATCTCTTCCATTTACTGCAACATATGGGTTTGGTAGCATACTGCAGAATTAGCAAAGGCAGCAGAAATAAAAACACTCTAAATTTGCAAAGAATTCTGCTCTCTGTTATTCGGTATGGTACTTTGAGTAAACTTTTTATGACTTCTTTAAAACAGTTATGTCAATAACAGTTGGATCACCTAAAAAGTATGTTTGAATACTATGTGATATATCCACTTTTTGGCTCTAGTGGCTTTAAATCATATTTTGTGCATAGTGAAGCAAGAAAATGACTGAAGAATGAATAACAGAAGGAAATGGCCTTGGCTTAGGCACAATTAGCTTCAGCAGTTAAGCATCCTGCTGCATAGTCTACAACATTCTTTTCTGCAGAAGGAATTCTACTGACTTAAAATGTTCCTTCATTACATTCTGAGTATCCCCAAAGAAAATATCATGAAGAAAAAAAGTCAGACAGAAGGATTCCTCATCCACAGAGTCAATATCCAGTCCAAATCCAAATGGGAAGGTATCTTTAGCAGAACAGACCAGAGACTGTTCATGTCACTTTGAGATGCATAAAGGCAGAGGAGAAGGAGGAGCTAGAAACTTTTCCATTTTAGAAGTAGTCTGTGAAGTAGATGACTTAGAAGGGACTGCTGAAGTCTGAATACTCTTTTATAACAATGTAAAGGAATCATGGGAAAATTTAGTGTAATATTTACTAGAGGAGGAGTATCATGTATACTGATGACATGTGTTTGATTCTGAGATGCCAGGGGGTTAGGCCTTCAGGTACCAAATTTCTTCTCCACAATTTTAATAGCATCTGCTCACTAACTTGCTCCAAAATGTTCTCAAAATAGCAGACAATAAATCACTTACCAAAACAGCAGTAGAAAAATTAGGACATCTCAAAAACCTGAAAATAAACATGTTATGATCTGATGTCTTGCACTAAACACTAATGTAGCAACACATTATATGGCAGATTTCCCTGTGTGAACTAGGAAACTTCCATCATCTGGTTCCATTTTACCACCACTCTAAGGAATAAGCAGCTTGTCCCACTGCAGATGATTTTCCCAATAAGGGCAAAATGGAGATGGGTAGTCATGGTGACAGGAAAAGAACATATATATTATGTGCTCACTATTAAGAGAAAAAAATAAAATTTATACTTTATGCTTCTGCTGAATGAGACTTGGAAGTGACCAAGAATATAATGAAGGACAGAGGATCAATCGTTCACTTCAAGTAGAAAAAAAAAAAGAAATGAAATAAGCAGAGTGCCTGGTCTTTCATGTTTTATAAGTGTTTCATCTTCGTGTTTGTGTGCACCTTCTGATATCTTATTAATACTCATTGTTCAATGTTAGTTATATTTTGAATAATTAATAGTTAGTAGACAGGAAGAATGTTTCCAAGCTTAAGTACAAGACTGGAAAGGGCAAGAAAACTAGACTCCAATGAATTAGTAACATATTCAAAAGAAAAAAAACAACATTTCTGTGATTATAATTATGAAACAAAGGTTACTGATCTTTGTCTCTTAGATAAAGACATGTGGGGGGTTCCATGCCACATGATCTATTTGATCACAGTTTATCCACTGTTGTAGGAAAGTGCTTTTCATTGCACAGTTTATTTCTAAGCGTATGTTATCCAAGTTCTGGATTTGATCATTCTACTGTATTCCACACTCATCACATAACTCGAATGCCTACAATTTTACTAAGAAAATATAAGGTCTAAAATCATAAAAACATACAGAGTGTTACTAGAGCTTACTCCAGCTTACTGGTGTCATACAGACTACTGAGGGGTATTCTCTGTCTCATGTACAGAGTTTCAACAGACCCTATTTTTTATGTAATTGTTAATGTATATTATTTAATGTCTATTTGTGTATATTACTCAATGTATGTTTAAAAATGTTTGCAATATGTTAAACCTTTCCTCCATGTTCCTCTGCTCAAAACTAAACCCAGTCAGACAAACCAGTTAAACAAAAGCAAAATAAAATAAAAAAAAATTCTGTTATACCTCAAGCACATTTGCAAGTCCATTGATGGCATAAATAACCACTTACAAGATCTAAATTTCTTTTGCAGCATAAATAGAACATGTTGATGGGATATATACATATCACAGAGAATACTACTTGTTTGGAATTCTCTTCTGCACTAGGTAAAGCAAAGAAGTTCTCTTACACTATTCACATAAGATTGTCAAATGGATAACTAACTGTAAATTCACCCTTGTCCCTCACGGATAAGAGCAACATGCAAATGTTCTGCTTGTCTCTGGGTTATACATATGTAAAATATAACATCTAAAAACATTGAGGTAATGTATATCTAGGTTTCTAAAAATCATCATGTACAAATAGTCTAATAAGTACCTATTAACCTTGAATCTATAAAAGACCCATTCATATATGGACAATGACATTCACAGGTTTTCTATTTAGACTAAGCCTTAAGTAACACAAGAGGTAGAACTGTTATATTTGACACATGTTTTTCCCATTCATGAAGTATTTTCCATAGCTCCCTACAAAAAAAAATAAATATCATATACAACCTCCAGATCTTATTTATTTCCCCTTAACTTGTATTTCATATGCACCATATATTTCCCAGGTTTAGTGACTGAAGAACTGTTGTATGTAAGCTTGGTGGGTAAGGGGAAGATCCCTTCATTCTGTGATTCAGGCGTGTTTTACCACTGCAAAAATAATGCTGTAGAATGTGCATTGTTCTTTCTGTGTACTGCTTGACTTTGTGATCCATCATTAGGATAGGAATGGTATGGTACTTTTTGCTGAGTAGAGTTTCTCAGAGTTCAAACACACCCAGTAAATTGTACATGATTATAAATACACCCAGATACTTTCACAGAAGTGTCCTGTTGCTGGACTGATGTTAAACATGTTAAACATGCACATCTTTCAAATGTCATTCTTATTATGTGGGTTAAGCTATATGGCCAGGGCGTCTACTGCTTCTCAGGAAATGAAAGGACCTATTAGACAAGGAGTCACTCTGCTCACATAGATTATGGACAAGCTATGGGGCACTGTTTAGATTGGGCATGTCAAATTATGTGGCAAACTGTAAAATATCAAGCATGGACAGATATTCTGGAGCAGAAACCATGTGTAGTAACGTTCTTGAATGCATGGCTGATAATATTGCAAAGCCCTCCTGCTTACTTTACTCAATGTGTTCTAACCCTAGCCATAACCCTAACTCTAGCCTTGCTGTTAACCCTAATCCTACATATTATGGTACTAAAAACAACTTCCCTAACAAATCACAACCAAGGCAGCAGTTTGATCCCAGTTTTGTTGCTGGGGTTTACAGATGTAGGGCTTTTTTAGTGGGAGAAAATAAGTATTCATTGCTCTGTGGCCTACTCTTATGTATCATTCAGGGTCTACAACACTTAATCGAACCATCATTTAAGCGAATACTTTTTTATCGAGCCCTTTTAATTGAATGTCCTATTTGTCAAATACTTTAATTATCAAACAAAATTAGACCAAACTATTTCAGTTGGCCACCTACCAAACTTCAGCTGTGATGTCACTGAACATCTCCAGAAAATGGGAATACTTACAAACTTTTAACATTATTTTAATATTTAAAATTTCATTTTTTTTCAAAAAATTACTTAAAAATAAAAAAGAAACACTAATGCTACTTTTAATTGTAATATTTTCTACAGATTGTATTACTATGCAACCTGGCAGACCAGACTGCTAAAAGGTGTGCGTAGCCTCACTAGTTAACTTAAAAATTGCAAAATCTTTTTGTCCTTTGCTTTTGCAGGGGGCTGTGTCCTCCCTGCACCACCCAAATGGAGGGCTTCACCTCCCCCCCACAAATTAAATATACCAACTCCGAGCTCGCACTATGTTGATGAAAAAGGTAAACTTGGAATAGACTATAAATATTCATGCCACCATCAGTATGAATATTAATTAACTACCACCGATTATTGGATGGTGGTGCTGATTTTTGCAGAACTTACTACTGTGGATATTGAGTCTGCATGTCCTCCCCGCGGTTGGGTAGCATTCAAAAGACATGCGTGCATAAATGGGCATGCCTTCGTTGAAGGTTGGGCATCAGAGCTGGCACCTCGGCGTTTTGTAAAAATCTACTGACAATCATTAGTGGACCGGAGTTCCGCTGTGGCAACCCCTTACCGAGAAAAAGCCGAAAGACAAACTAACTACTGTGGCTATTGTTGGTCAACAAAAATAATTTGATAAAATCAGCTTCAACAATTACAGTCTTTGACAAATAAGATGTTTGATGAAAAGGGTTCAGTGAAAAGGTATTCGCTTAAATGATAGTTCAATTAAGTGATATAGACCCATCATGCAGTGTTTTGTGATTTTCTTTGTTTTGTTCAACCATTTGTGATTCTCTGTTTTGAGGTTTCTATCTTTCATGACATAATCATTATATATAATCAACATTTCAGTTCCTTGCTCTTGCATTTTTATGATCTGTGCCAAGTATGTAGTATCAGGTGACTAGCCTCCTAATGTGACACTGACATTTCTGCAGCCTAGTCAATAGAGATAAACAGTATGTAACGACTCCTCAGGAAACATAGGTATTCGTCTCTTTATGTGACTAACATCTGACAAACTACCTTCTGGGTCCACTAGGTTCCTCATATAGTCTTGTTCTTGCCTCCATATAGTGAATGACCATATCAGCATCCCTACTGTATCCTCCCTCATGAACTAAGAACTGATCTTTTTTTACTCATCCTTCTAATATTTTCACCAGAAATATTAGCCACTGCAAGGTAATTGCTGCTTGTAGGCCATTTGTCTCACCACGGACTGCATATGTTTGACAGCAGACTTCATTTGTTTTGAAACAGTTGAGATACAAAATGTAAATCTCTGAATCAAATGCTAATTAGGAAGGTCCATATCAGTTTAATATTACTTATTCTGCAGGAGCAGCTCAGAAAAATTATTACACACACACACACACACACACACACACACACACACACACACACACACACACACACACACACACACACACACACACACACTGGTTGGCTGGCATAATGATTAAGGTGTTCACCTTATAGGCACAGGCTGCAGGGTTTGATTCTCACATGGGATAACTGGCTACTCTTAAAAGGGCTCCCAAGGGCAGTTAGCCTAGTACTAATCTATGAGCCTATGAACACAGACATATAGAGACATATATACTTTTTTAAAATAGCATTCCAGACTACTTTACTTATATTACTCACCCTCAGACTATTAAAATTGAATTCTGTTCAACCAACACCATTATTTTGTTGGTTATAAAGGCCCTTAGTCCCACTATCTGTGCTATAAAAGCTTTTCAAAACTTGTAGTTTGAAACAATTACATGGATATAAAAATAAAAATGAAAGTAAAACAATGGGAAGACAAAGCCTGCTATTCTGATCCTGTTATGGTCCCAGATTGAATGAAGGCACTATACAAACTTCGATGTGAAAATCGGACTAAATGTTTCTAGTTTCAGAAGCATCTGACTGAGTATATTTAAAATTTGCTCATCTAATCCTAAACATATTACTTCTAATTATTCATAATTTTTTTACCAGCTTCTGAAGATACTGGCACCAACCATCTGCTGTGTTGTATTCATCAGACTTGGATGTCACCATTTCCTAAGTTACTGCCACAGATTTCTTTCTATTATGCTGCTGTGTAATAATTTATAAAATAGTAAAACTACATTACAGCCATGTTCGTTATTTACACTTTCATGAGGGTGAGAATTATTTGAATGAATGAGGGTATTTTGCATTACCTGACAACATGCTGGTAAAGATGCTAGAATGTCAGTCAGTAGGCAAGTATGGTTTACAGCTGGTTTTTTGCACTGCTGAAAAGACTCTCAGTTGGCTTATTTGGAAGAAAGGAAATCTGTCATTCCTCTCCTCGAAGTCTAGAAATGTTTAAGGTGCCTTAGGGGCCTAAGAGTTGAAAGATTTGATTGTGGCTATGATGCTTAATTACTTTAACAAACTGTTTGATTGGACAAAGATGACAGATATGGATAATTTAGCTATACACCTTCTGAAAAAAATAATACTTCTGCCTAGTCATAGCACAAGCAAAGCCGATACAATTTAAAAATATTACACATATGGATCAAACTAGCTTGTATAAATCATCTACTTTAATTATAATGCCTTGTAGGTGTTATAAATTTCTATACTTACTAAATATTGATGTACACCGGAGAGTTATGCTGAAATATTTGCATGACTACATACTGTAACATAATGCAGCATATTTAATTATTTTTAGAGTAAGTGAAACTATTACAGTGGACACAAACATGCATTCAGCAGAACATAATGAGTTTCATATTATGTTACATCAAGAAAATGCACAACATAGAAATATAATCCACTGAACACATCCCAGAAGCATTTACTTTTAAGTCAAAGATATCCACAAAGGAGATGTGTCACCTGGAACAGGCCTTCTCACCTTACCATCAAATTACAGTTGATATAAAAATGTTTTAATCATTCACTGTTTCTATTTTTAATAAAATACTTAAACAAAGGGTTTTGTGTTGTAAAATAAATCAAAATCATGAGCCCATCTTCAAAATTAAATAACCACTGAACTAAAAATAGGCATTTACCTTACACAAATGTTATCTAAATATAGAAGCATAATGCATAATTTTAATGCATTTTACAGATGCATCTCTGATGTCTGTGGTTTTCATTTCTGATGTAACAAACTATAGCCATGCCAAATGAATCTTTGGTTCCCTCTTTCATGGCTTTAACTATAATTCTAGCCAATAAGTAAACACATGCTGTAATAAAAAGAAACAATATGGGAAAACATAAGGAACTACCCTGTATGCTCTTTCTTCATTCTTTCTTAATCTTCAGATGTAACTGGGAAACATGATATAGAATCAATATTTCTTTGAACTTTTGTGACTTTGCACAACATTGTTATTGGTGTTAACTTAGAGAAACTGAAAACTATGGCTATAGATATTCACACGACAATACAATTCACATACAAGCAATAGTCTCTGCTGTAGGTCTGACAGATGCATTTCAGAAACAAAATCTCAAGTCAATCAGTTGAATTCAAGATGTTCATCACATCAGAAAGAACAGTGCTAAAGCGAGCAGCATTATAAACAAATCCTTTTACTGGTGTAGAGATGTCTGGGGTAGGAGGAGTGACTGAAGCCAATAGGGACACAGCAGCTGCAGGTCGTACTATGTGATGTATATATATATATATATATATATATATATATATATATATATATATATATATATATATATATCACAAAGAGACTTCAGGGGCTGGAAAACATTTGCTGAAGGTAGATTGAAGTGGAGAGTATACACTCCACTTTTTACCAGTATACTGTGTCCAACAAAAGGGCACAAAAAGTACAATACAGTGCAACAGAGGTGTATAAGTACAGACAGGGGCACAATGGAGTCTTGGTGGGATTTATTCTTAGTATGGTCTACATGTGATATCTTAGTGCCCGCTATAACATGCAATAACAAAAAGACAGCAGACTGCAGTGTCAACTGTTAAGTGCACATTAGTGTGATGCATTGGAAAGAGCAAGTGAGAACATATTTGAACTCACTGTGCTGATTCTCCATTCCTGCATAGTAGTTCTCATTTGCATTACATTCAATAGAGATATTCTGTTTCTGGAGTCACATGACGCCATATGGTATAGTGTCCTGTCATGCTGCAGCCACCTGTAGGACTGGAGACCTGTCAGTGTAACTCACCCCTGTATGTCTTCGCATTGATACAATTTCTGTACTGCAGCAACAGTAGCACTTCTATTCAGGTGAGTGATCAGGTATCCAGGTGTCATTTCTAAACCACTGAGCACTTATATCTATATATCTACATATCTAGCTATTCATACAGATATTGTTCTTTCTGAATAACAGCTAAATGAGGAGGAGGCAGCAGTAGAAAGAAAGCAGAACCCACTTAAACTGCAGATAGGTAGACATTTTGTCTCATCCCATCAAACAAGCATAATGCTTTATATAGATAGTTATAAAGATAGATAGAAAATGTTGAAGCCTTCTAAATATGTTGGAGCCTACTGTTGGAAAACAGAATACAAATTGTAATGAGTAGGGAAGCCGTAAATAAAAAAAAACACTTCTGCCCGTGTAGTCCAACATACATAATTTGTTGAACAGAAGGATGCCACATATTTCATTTATCTAGGATTTTCCTATACTTTTGTATAGGGTCCTGTTTTGTCATTAATTTGTGACTATGTTTCAGTATTGTGGTTCTGGTTTATACTGTAGTATTTTCTCTGATGTCATGTTTTTGAGCAGTAACTTTGAAATGAGTATTATTTAATATAATTTTCTTTGAGTTTTCCATAGTTTTTGCATCAGGTTTGTTCAGTTAAACTTAAGTTAGGTGGAAGTTTAGTCGTATGTTGTGGGTGACAGATTCAGATCTTGTATTGACATATCTTAAGTTATGGGGCCACATTTTGGAGTTTGGGATCTATGTTAGAATGGCCTATTGTTAGCCTATAGTTTAGATATCTTCATATAAGATATTAACTGTTAGAATTATTGGAGAATTATACAATGACCCCCCCATTAATATTCCAAAACGTGCACGCTGATTGGTCAGTGTGCACGTTGTAAATTAGACTTATACTAATGGAAAAATGTCCGGTCGCCTGGACTTTTTCCATTAGTATAAGACTTTTTTTACAGCAACGGAGAATGCAAGATCTCCGTTACTGTTTAGTCACTGTCTTGCTATGTTAAAGGAGTTTAACATAGTGAGACAGCTTTAAAAAAAGTAACAGAGATCTTCCTTTCTCTGTTGCTTTTTTTAAAGCTGTCTCGCTATGTTAAATGGGTTTAACATAGTGAGACAGTTTGTAAAAAGCAATGGAGATCTTGCTTTCTCCGTTGCTTCCACCCACAGCTCTGATGTACTGCATAAGCATACGCATGCACAGTACATCAGAACTGCCGCAGAATACCAGACAGCTGCGGAAGGGCAGCAATGAGGCATTATACAATGCCATTATTTAAGAAAAGTAAGTTTTTTTTCTTAAATAATGTCATTGTATAATAGCAATAACCCACTTCTGGGTGTGGGTAATGCTGGATTTACCCACGGTTGTCTTTGTTTGGCCACTCGGGCTTCGCCCTCGTGACCAAACCACACCAACCGTGGGTAAATCCAGCATTACTGCTATAATATACTCTGAATTAGAACCTTCATTTTTCATAATGTATTATTTTTACTTATGGAATACTTTTTATTTATTTATTTTACTTGTTTAGTTTATATTTTCAGATCTGTCATCAGTTGTGTTTATTGTAAGGTAATGAAAAGGACGTATATTTTATTTTGTTTTCATTTTGTCATTGCCTCTTTTTAAGCATTATTAACTGATTAATTTATGTGGAAAGCTGCATGGTTAATCATTTCTTTCCATTTTTGGAGAGACTTTTCTTTTTATTTATTTATTTTTTATTTTACTAGCATCAGTTCTTAATAGCTTGTAGTTCCATTTTAATGATACTGTGAAACTGTGTTGATTAATTATTCTTTTCTGTGGTGATTGAATAACATGTAGATGTTGAGAAACTTACTGTGAGAGCCTCCTTGGGTTTTTATCAACAGAGAAGCTCAGACATTTGACAGGTCTTGACACATAAACCACTTCAAAAGAACTGCAGTTATACTGCTATCATAACACCAAAGTTTTATTGAGATGCAGCAGATTAAAAGTAAAGGATATGCATCAGTGTGATGACATATGTTAGAAAAAACACAAGGGTATGTTTCTTTGGGTTTACTGGTGTCAAGAGGTTCAGTACTGTAATGGCCGTTTTACAAAACTGACTTTAAGTTAATTATTTTTAACAAACCTAGTGAACTTGCCAGCTACTAAAGCTAAACCTACATTGCCTATTACTGTCTCCCGATTACATTTTATGATTCTCATAATTCTATCATTGTCTACAGATAAAAGTGTAACTAAACTCTTATTGTAGTCTTCCCTGTTCTGTGTTACATTGTGTGGAATTGGGAAACTGGAAAACCAATCATCACAAATGGCTGACCCTTGCTATAGCTCTTGCTAGAATGTTCTGAATCTTTAATAGTGAATCTATCGCTAGAACAACCTCTGTCACAAATATATATGTTAACTTAAATTCCTCTAAAAAAATTCTCAACTAAAATTGTTTTGGACTATGTATACCTCATACATTTTGGATGATTCCTTTGGTAATATATATAATTAATTACAAATGTGGGCTTGTGGAAAAAAAACTGCTTTCAGACTTACAGTCCATAATATTCAAATGCAACTTTACACCTAAATAATGCTACTCATTCCCTGTTTAAGAAAAATGAAAACACAAACGTCTGCC
Source organism: Protopterus annectens (assembly GCF_019279795.1). Lineage (NCBI taxonomy): Eukaryota > Metazoa > Chordata > Ceratodontiformes > Protopteridae > Protopterus > Protopterus annectens. The sequence goes on from NC_056750.1 coordinate 478,953,824, forward strand.
ACATTAAATCATATCTATCTATCTATTTATCTATCTATCTATCTATCTATCTATCTATCTATCTATCTATCTATCTATATACACAGACACACACACACACACACACAAATAAAAGTACATATATAGTTGGTCAATATCTGTTTAGCTGACAAAAATTGCTTGACTGAACTGCTGTGCAAGACGGCACAATTCTAGGGGTAGACAAGTATGCCCTTTACCTGATGCTGTGTGATCTCAGAGTTAATATATCCAATTAACAGGGGTATGGGATACAGGATTCTTGCCCCAAGAAAAAAACAAAACAATGTTTTATTGTATGTTTTAAGCTTTGCATATGCAGAGATTGTTGTTTGGCACATGAGTAATAGCTTTTGACATTTGCAATGTCGATGTTTTCTAGCCAGCTTTTTGAACATTGAGTTTTGAGTGTTTCAATAATATTCAATACACCAACATCTATAGGTGTACCTGGTTTAAATGAATACACCCATAGCTGATTGAAAAAAAGACATCGACCACATATAGTAGAAAACATGGAACTTGATGCTGCACTATGCATATGCTGAGAAACAGCAATGGCACATACAGTTTCAAACTAAAATAAATAAAACAGTTTTTTTTCAGACAGCAATCCCCCTGTGCCCCCTGCAAATTATATATACTAACTCTGTAAATACAATCCACTAGACGGAAACCGACCGTCTAAGTAATGTTTTATAGTTGAGCAAGTGAAAATGACTCGAACAGGGTGAATGAGAATTTATTGTTTTAAAAATTACACTTTTTAAAAACTCGTACAAATAATCTGGTTAAGCGCTTTCATCTGCCTATACAGACTTCTTCAGAACAAATCAATCTTGTAACATTGCTCTATTTAAAAACTTTTTGGCGCCAAAGCACCCGTTGATTCCACATTTAAAGTAATAATGTATCTATTTAAAAAATCTCTCCTTACTTAATAACATTGTTGTTTAAAAATATGTTACGATGTATTCATTAAAGTTCATTACATTAAACAAAAACATTGATTTGATGTACAATGGTATATTAATGATGAAAAGTGAATACATAAAAAATACAACTGATCTAGTAATGTTTACATGCATTACATATGTCTCATAGCAGCATAACAGTATAATATAGCAGCATTTTAATTTGAGATGTTTGTATTTTAAAATAAGATGTTTGTATTTTAAAATAAAATCAAATGATATGTTATTTTAATAAATACTTATAAGGTATTTACATAAATAAACTTGTTTAATGTACATATAAAATTAGTTAGATTAACACGAGTAAAAATTTGAAAATAATTGACCATTATGTAAAGAACCATCCCTTTACAGTAATTGCAGGAAAGGTTTTATGGTGACATAATCATTAATCCCTGGCTCCCTAGTGGCATCTGTCAAAATTTGCCATATACTCTCTGTTTTCTCTAATAACGCTTTGTGGTTACCCCCACGAGGTGAAATGTTCACTTGATCAATAATGGCTAACTTAAATGCGTGTGTTTCTCCACATGTATTAATAAATGATCGTAAATTTGCTTCCTAAAATGCCTTTCAGTTTTTCCTATATAAAATGCGGAACATGACATGCACTTAGCCATATAAATAACATTCTTACTATTGCAATTACCTGCTCTAAATTTAACATATGTCCTGTTCACATCATTCAACCTACATCCTTCTTTTTCTAATATCACATAACATTGTTTGCAAGACCCACACTTCTTTGTTGTTTTACGTGTATTATGTACCTCTATACCCTTAGCCATCTGTTCCAACTGTCTCTTTATATTCATACCTGTTTTATTAACAAAACTTGGACTTTCTCCTATAATTTTTCTATCTTCTTCACCAACTACTAGTATATTCCAATGACTTCTAATAACGTTTTTGATGTATTTAACATAAGGTGAATACATTAAAACACATACTCTGTTGTTCATCATGCATCCGACAATTTCATATTATTTTTAATATTTGTCATTTCTTTACCCAATAAGGGTGGGTATTTTTTACCCCATTTGCTAATGACATAAGCTGCAACATCATTCAGTATGGAAGGTGGATATCCCCTGTTTGCAAACATGGACCTAATATAGCTTATTTCTTTTTCCATTATGACTGAGCTAGATGACATATGTGCTGCTCTTATACATTGTCCTTTGAATATATTTTTTAACACATGTCTGGGATGGTCACTGGTAAATTCTAGATAATCATTGGAAAAAGTATCCTTCCTATAAATTTCTGATTGGAAACCATCCTTAGTATGACTAATGAATGTATTCAAATATGCTATACCATCCCTATTTACTTTATGAGTGAATTTCAAAAAGTCACTTGTGTTGTTAATATATTCAGTAAACAAAGTAATGGTCTCCATTGGCCCATTCCATAACAAAAAAATACCGTCCAAGAATCTAGAATAATAAGAGAAGTATTTATAGTACTCACTGCCAAATAAATGGTTCGTCTTGACTTCACCGACAACCCAACACTTTTAAATGGAATGCTATCTTGGGCCGAGCACTAACATGGGTCAAGATGGGGGCGTGATTTGTACGTCTACATTACTGGTGTTTCACATTGCCAGGGTTCGAGTGTCGGGTTTTGCGCAAAGTGAATTATCACCCCCCCCCCCCATCTTGACCCATGTTAGTGCTCAGCCCAAGATAGCATTCCATTTAAAAGTGTTATTGGGTTGTCGGTGAAGTCAATGTCGGTGATGTCAATGTCGGTGATTCCACTTGTCGACGGTTTGAGCTTTCGATTATTTCGTGCCGTAGTAGTAGTTGTCGATGTAATGACATGTCGATGTAGTGACATGAACCCATATATATATATATATATATATATATATATATATATATATATATATATATATATATTTATACACATCTTAAATGGAACAACACAAAAAAATTGCAAACACTTTCATTTTATAATGGTATATATATATATGCCATCAAATTGAGTACATAAAAAGAAAGACAAGACTCCTTTCTGTCATTGAACTCAATGCATCAATAATGTTGGTTTTATAATACATTCATAATTCAGAGCTTGGTTTTACATATGTTTTTTTACAAAACTTTCCATTTTAGCTCTTTTAGTTTTCAAACAGTATCACCATCACCTCCCCAAAAACCTAAATTATCTGCATCTAAAACAAAGAATAAACACTTTTTTCATTTCATATAACATTGTTTATGCTTACATAAAACATTTTTCATGTCACTCATTCTTATGGTATATAAATGATCGTATACTGTATCCTACTTTTTGTTTTTTATGTTTTTTTAAGTATATAAAATGCTTTGCATCCAGAGGACTGTGCATATTAAACCACATTGACTGAATTACAATTAAAAAAGGTTAGACTATTAAAATCTTTTTTCACAGAACTAGAAAACTAAGAAAAATCTAACATATACTTACAATACACACAATTAAAATCATTTATATAATCCCTTTCTATTAATGGCTTCAGTTTTTTTTTCATCTCATCTGTTAAGCAAATCATTTAAATTTCTTTTTTTTTTATAATTTATAAATTCTGGATCATATCCATCAGTTTTCATTATATCAGGGCAACTTTCAAAAATTCTCTAGTTATCAGTCACGGTCTCTTTAGTGCTGATAGAATTTACTATTTCTGTGAAGTGACAGTTATATGGACCAGGCAATATTAATATTATGGTTTGATATTGATAGGGTTGGTTGAATAACATAAGCAGGGTGCAAGAGTTTTTTAATGACCAAAAAGGTTATTTTTTATGGGTATTTTGAAGGGTAGTATAGTAAATTTTCTTGTCCTGTTTGAAGTGGTATCTAGTATGACTTCAAAGATATCTAAACTTTTTTTATTTTGGGGGGGGTCTTATTCTGTGCCCAAGTTTTGTCTCTTTACCTGAATTGCTTAGTATTACCTGACAGCCATACTCATGTAGGATACCTGGAAAGGTTAGGTTAAGCTTCATCTAATGAAAGTGCTTTAAGAGCATTCTAGCTATTCTAGCTATATAGATTTAGGCTGTTGAGGAAAGCTTCTTTGCAGAAACAGATAGACTGCATAATTGGTTTTAATGGTGATGTTTATGAATATAGGTTTGGTATCTGACAGTGAAAGTGAGGAAATTATTACATAGGATATCAGTTAGGGCATCAGAGGAAATGATTTTATTGACAGAGGAAGTTAGAATCCAATTAAGTATGACTTTCCTTTTGTTGTAGCTAGTTGGAGTTGAAATAAGAGTGATTCCATGTGGATTTATGAAATTAGACAGTCTATCAGAGTTTATAGACCCAGTGTGATTGCTTTTTGAGAGGCATAAATAGAGATCCAAGAAAAGATGTCTTCAGCATAGGTATGTTACTACTAGGAGATAAGTAAATTCACATGATACATATGCACTTAAAGTTATTAAGTTTGACAAATGAGGTAAGAATTATGCGTTATTAAACAGAGGGAGGGTATGAAGGGAAAAGTGAGTTCTAGAGATTTTTTGTACATTATTTCATCTCCACCATCATTTTTATTTTTCTGTCTAAACTTACAATATTAAACCCTACAGGAAGAATCTGTTCATCGGTTAGAGCCTGTCTTAACCAAGTTTCTGTTATTACAAAGATGTTTGGAGAGAGAAAAGCTGTGCATGCATGAATTTCTGTCAGGTTATTATAGATACGTCTAAGGTCAACATGAATGAGCTGTAAGCCTGTGTGCTTTGAGGTGGGAGTGACCAATGCTCAGATATCTTCTGAATAGGTATATTAGTATTCAGTGAGTGGTGAGATGGTCCATGAGTAGGATGGATATCCTCATTTTCTGATCAGAGATATGTGACAGTAGGGTGAGAGATACTTGCTTTTGAGTATATGTTTTATACCTAATTGAAGGAGCATCATTTTATGGTTAAGGAAATTACTGTTAAAGAGATGGACTTAAGAAGTCTAGTACAGACTGAGGGCTATAATATAGTACTAGTCTGTAGTGTTAAGGATAGCAATCTGAGACATGAAGGAAGGTGAGTAATTGGTGTAAAGATGGTGGTGGTAGCATCTATCTTGAGTAAGTAAAATGATAAAGTATAAGTAAGTACATGAATAACATTATAGTAGGTGCAAGAGAAAACAGAGAGGAAGATTCTGGAAAGCTGAAGAGGAAAAGACAGTAGAGTGTGTAAAGGGAGATGAGGTAGAGAAGTAGTAAGAATGCTAATAATATGAACAAAGATTGTGTTGTCAATATGAACCATGAAAACATGCAGAGCAAGAAACATTAAGAGGCAGAAAGTGATTTACATCTCTGAAAGTAACAGTTTATGTTTGGAATTTTCATAGTATAATGAGATGCGAAAGGTGTAGCTGCTAGGAGAGAGGAATGCACATAGGAGGTCAGTGCATTGAAATGTATTGTATGATAGAGAGATAGGTGTATAGGAGGTAAAACATGTGGGAGAGGCAAGGAAAATCATTTAAAGGTAGTTTTGGGAGATAGTATGAGTGAGGAAAAAAGAAACAGTTGAATGGAGTAGAGAGACGGAGCCCTAACTAAAACTGAAATGACCCAAGAATTAATAGTGCCTCAGGCATTAATGGTGTCAATGAGGGAGGGAGAGTGTGAAAACATGTCTTTTCTAGCTCAGCCATTCCAGGATGGAAGGAGGGTTCTGTCCATGATGAAGACACATTTCTGTTAAGGGAGGGGGGCGCCAGCAATCTCGGGACATAGTGCCAGTAAATATATAACATCTGAGGGGGAGCAGCACTAGCTGACATTGTGTGCGGTGATGCCAATGATGACACTAGCTCTGCCCTTTTAGGGCATACAAAAAATCCTCCTTGGACTGCAGGACCTGCACATGTGAAGCAGCAGGCTTCTTCGATCTACCTCCCCTACCTAGCTTACCTATGCAGGAAATGTAGGAGAAATGTGTGAGGAAGTAGGTGGGAGGAATTTATTATAAGGATGGTAGAAGGAAGGAGGGAAAATGTTCAGAATGGGGTGTGACTAGCTACAATAGCTGAAAGGGAGGGGCACATGAAGTACAAATGCAGAGTAACTGAGGTGGTTATTGGGGGTAGGATAATGAAATGAGTCCAGGTGTAGTGATGGCGAATGGAGCAGTCCTAGACTAGACCTTACAGGACAGCTTTCATTTTCAGAAACAACTGCTTTGGCTCCAGAATCACAGGTAAGTGTAATTACATTGTGTGGGCTTTAATAATAATGGCTGCTGGTCACTTAAAAATCATGGCAGAGGAAAATAAAAATAAGGGGCTTTAAATGAAATATTAACAGCTTTCCAAGGGAACAGAAGCAAAGTATGGAAACTCTGCTATGAGAGATAACACATACACAATTAGTAGGTTAAAGTATTACATAAAACAGCTATAGGGCCCGGAATGACAGAGTGTATTTTTACAATGGCACAGGATATTGGGCTGACTACCCAAGCAATCCATGTGCCACTAAAATATTTTACAGGCACAGCACTGCCTTGCCGTACACAAAACTGTAGTCAAGTTCTGCCATTTCTATCTGCAATTTATGACAGTTTCTGTTTTGATGAGATCATGGTCTATGTTGACACTTATGATTTTACAGTAGCTTTGGGACTTGCAGTTTACAATAGCAGGAAAGAAACTTATAGGTGTATTTGAAATTGTACTAAGAATTCTACATTTAGTGTAGTTCACAACTGAATGGTAAAAATCTGGCCTCACTTTTAATCTGGTGATCATGCATATGATGCATGACAGCTGCATGCTGGCTTCCAGTACATTATGATGCTAGTTTGTTTGATTTTGTTATTATTTTACTGAGATAGACTGACTAAGATAGTAGAGATGTAACAGCCTCAGAGAAAATATCAGTTTTGGACATTAATGTTATTTGACTATTTTTTCAAATTAACATTCTTCAGTACTTGTATACTGCCCCCTGTTCCTCCTGTTTGACATCTGAAAGCATCAGTATTGTCAGTCCAGATGCTGATCTAGATCTCCCTCTGCACTTAGCATTTCAGTTTTTTGCAGTTTTGCAGTTCACAAGAGCCAAAGCACAACTATGGCATTTCTTTATTCTTTTAATATACAGTCTTTCTGATACTGCTGGCCTGGTTGATTTTGACCACAGACTTTGGATTTTAGATATGACAGTGCTGTTGTTTATAAGCTCTGCTATCTTCATAATCTTAGTTAAAGTTTTCCATTTGCCATATAACACCAAAGATAGACTTTCCTTGCTTCGCATTAATTCCATTGGTAAATCCGTGAGTGAAATAGTTTCCCATGCCTCTTCTGCTCTAGCTGGTTGAAATTGGTTTGTTGTCACTTTTCAATAGAATAAGCCCCTTAGAAATGTATATTTCTCCTACCATTATTTTAATTTGTCTTTCTGGTGTCTAGTGAGCTACATGGCTGGACTTTCCATCAATATGTGCCTGCCATGCTGAACGAGAATTGATTTTTAGTTATAATCACGATTTTAATAGTTCAATATCTTTAGTAAGATGCAGTTATTTCATCTAGGTACCAGACCTGGATTTCAGCTGGTTGCTCAGTTTCATCTGCTAATGTCTCCTGGTCTTGTGGTGCTCTTCACTGGACTCACCCTTGCTGAACAACATCTGTCATCTTAGATTGAATTTACATCCTGGAGTTTCACTTCTGCTTGTGGATACATTACTGTCTGCCAGCCTTCTGGTGCACATTTCTAGGCCTGCCAAAACAGTTTTCTTTCCCATATACAATATCATCTTGAAGTTTTGGCTGCTATTGTCCTCGTGATAAGATGCTGTGGTTGTAAGGTTTCTTAAAGTTGACACTGAATTGCTTCAGTGTTCCAATTGACTAATTCTAAACAGCAAAATAGCATGTAACTCAGTCATCAAGTTATTGTAAAACTGTACTGATGTTTGCGTTTTAATCAGAGATATAACAGAATAAGCCCATTTACAAAACTGTCAGGATTTGAATTTAAGATTTTCAGAGTATATTTAATTGTTAATCCTATCTGTTTTTAACAGCTCTGCACTGCCAGTTTGTTCTTTTGGTTACTACTCATCTATTGCCTACCAACCCCATTAAACTCCACTGTACTATGTTTACACATCATTTAACATTTTTTTCAGGGACTTTTTAGTCTTTTGTATGCTCTGTTTCACTCAACTTCTTACCAGGCCTCTTCTTAGTGTTTTGTGTTATTTCTTTATTTACTTACATACGTACTTACTTGCTTATTTATTTTGCCTCTTTTTTATATTCCTTTAGATACATCTAACAGTAATGACTTAGTATGTTGTTCATGACAAGGACTGACTCCTACATCTTCATGCTTTTTTTCCTCAGTAGATTTCCAAACTATGCCTTCAGACTGTACATGATACTTGTTGTACTGAAAAGATGTAGAACTTGTTCTTCTTGCTTTAATAATCAGAGAGCTGCAGGGTATGGGCCATTGCAAGTGTCATTACCCAGCTGTGTCGGCAGTGGGATCAAGCCTTAGAGATGTGCACCTTTTTACTATTTTATGGGAGGTACCTACAGTTTTTTCTCTTGCCATCTGAGACAGACTGGTGGGACTGCAGTTCAATTAGGGCACTTAGAGCTGTTGTAAGGTCTGTCCACAACAAACTGAGCATTCTGCCTAACTTCCTGTGTGAATCTGAACAGGCATTTTTAACAGAGTCCTAGCCATACCTCTCAATTGTCCAGATTTTTGCCTCATATTTTGGTCTGTTCCTCATAAAATATGTGGGCTTCTAGCAAATTACTAAAGATTCAAGTCACTAGGTAATGCATGATAACACAAAACCTGTTATTCTAGCAACTTTCAAAGTTAATGAGCAATATTTAAAATCTGTTTCTATTGTTGCCCCTTTGCTCCTCTTTTCTTTTCGGTTTGTCCAGATTTTTTGTCATAAAAAGTTGAGGGGTATGGACCAGACTATTTGGTAATTTTAGTTCTGTCTTATTTGCTTTAACACCCCCAGGCTTCTCAATCATTCAGTACCATGAATGGAAACAGAGAAGGGGATGGATTTCAATGTTTTATCAGGCAATCTTTGGTCTGAAGAAACAATTCTTAAAGATACAAACTCTTTTGAATTTGCAGTGGGAACATGCACAAAATGTGGGTGCCCACTTGTCAGGCATCCATATAGTATGAGGACATTCCTTCAAGAGTGTACTGAATTCCTTGTGTCCTCTGTGCTCATGTTGGCCAGCAGATTAGTCTTTAACATAAGGACTCAAAAGCAGCCGGTGTCCTTTGGAAATCATCTGTTTAATAAAGATGTTTCTGGTTGTTCAGGTTGTTACCACTGCTACTGGTTGTCATTGCCATACACTGCACTTGATTTTTGAAATATGGTTGTGAACAGTGATTTCATGGAGGAACCTGTAATTTGGTCTGATCACAAGATACCTAGGGTGTACTTTCATGATATGGGTGTGGTATAGTGGTAATGTGATCTCTGTACTGTACCAACATGCTCGAGACTGCAGTGCCAGAGATACCCAGGAGACAGATAAGGCCTATGAAATGACACACACAGCCAACATTGTCCAAGCAGTGGACACAGTTACACTTCATAAAAAGGGGTTTTATTCATTAGAACATGAAGAAAATAGGAAAACTGGACAACTGTGGCAAAAACAAGAAAATAAAGTGACGGGTGAAAGAAAAACAAAGTAATTAACTTAGTAGTTTGGACTTCAGTACTAGCAAGCAAATGCAGTTAATTGGCTGCTTCAGCGGCATTGCTTATTCACAGTACAAAAACAGATTTCAGGCAGCCAAACAGTACTCATAATAAAACGTCTTTACAACAGCATATGCAACAGGCAGGTCAAAGTCCCTTTCACCAGGACTTCCACCGGTAGAACATAAAGTCTTTTGTCAATACCTTTCTGGATGGTAATCCAGAGTCACAGCAAAAAAATAAAAAAATGCTTTATCAGCAACTTTCTATGATCAATAAACTCTTAGTCTGAGCTACCAGAACTTCCAGTGGACAAACTGATTTACTCAATGGACTCCAATCCCTGAATCTACTGCTTCACCCTTTGTATATGTCTCCTTTACAAAATGTTCCAGACATCTTCATAGTCAGGATCACATTCCTGCCATATTGAAATTCTCATGGCCTTAAAAATGTGCATAAAAACAGCCAATACCTATTACCTGGACTGCAGGTATCTTGTTTTAAAGATGCAATCCTCAAATCTTCTGCTTCCATATATTTTCCATATACAAACTTTCATGATATTTTAAGCACCTGGGTGTATTAATTCTGGTTTAAGCACTTGGGCTTGAGGCCAGTTATTTTACATTAAGAGGGTTCGTGTTCTGCACTCTTGTGGGAGGAGAGGCTGGACTCTGTCCTTCTGAGCCGGGAATTTCTGGTTAAAGCTTATAGTGCCTGCATATTTGAACTGCTTCTTACTGAAATTGGTACACCTCGTTTGCTGTAGCATAGACTAGATCCAGGCCTGCTGAATCTAGCTTTGTTTGTATAACTTGAGCACTAATCCAGGCATTCTTTAAAGTATTCTGTTGTATTTATTACTGCTGGTAGTAACTTGATTAAAGTGTAGCTATCATTTCTAAGTCTTTTGGATTAAGCACTTGGGCTTCAGACCAGTTGTTTTACATTAGGAAGGTTTGTGGCCTGCACTGTGGTGGCAGGACAGGTAGCTTACATCCTTCTAAGTTGGGAACTGCTGATTGAGAGCTCAGTGTCTGTTATTCTAAAAGTGTATTAGTTCTGGTTTAAGCACTTGGGCTTCAGGCCAGTTATTTTACGTTAAGAAGGATTGCGGTCTGCACTCTTGTGGGAGGAGAGGCTGGACTCTGCCCTTCTGAGCAGGGAATTTCTGGTTAAAGGCTTATAGTGCCTGCATATTCTAACTGTTTCTTACTGAAATTGGTACACTTTGTTTGCTGTAGCATAGACTAGATCCAGGCCTGCTGAATCTAGCTTTATTTGTATGCTTGTTGTTTGTTTATTTCCCTGAAATGCTAATTCCACCTAAAACGCGGCCTTTTAGCACTTCTGTGGATCCCTAGTGATATCTGCATTGCTTACTGTACTTATTTCCTTGTTTCACTTGAAAGAAAGTTACTGTTTGTCATTTTTGCATTTAAGTTACCTGTAACACATTGCATTTAAGTTACCTGGCACTTGCTCACTAAAGCAATTATATAAGTCAGCTCTAAAAAATTAAAAGCACTACATCCTCACAAATTCCCCTTGAGTACCTTGTAAAGGAATTCCAAATACTATTCTAGCATGTCCAAAGGTCAGTTGTCAATCTCCTCTCCGGTCCAGCTGGTGAATCTGGGAATCTTGAGGCAATGTTACAACTGCCTCATGTACACAGACAACCCTCTCCTCCTCCCAACAAATTCCAACACATGTGAGAGATGCAACCATATAGTCAAACTGGAGGCTAAGCTCTCTCAACTCAGTACTGGCGTAACCAGTCAGGAGGAGAAGGAAACCACACTCACTACAATTCCAGTCTCACATAGACCTACCACGACAACAAACCAAACACATAAACACACAAAAACATACTCGGAGGCTCTAAATAAAAATATGCCTAAGCAGCAGAGACCTCCAAAGCAGACACCCAAGCAACTGCTACCCCAAAACAAAACACGTGCAATACATAGCTCACAAAGCCAGTGTGCTGAACAGTCACAGCCCTTAAGGCTAAACAACACACCTGATACACTTGTAATAGGTGACTCTATCGTCAGGCACACTGACGTCCCGCTCACCAGGCTGAACAAGGAGAAGGTCACGGTGAGCTGCCTGTCGGGCGCTAGGATCCACCACATAACACAAGCACTCAGGTCACTCCAAGGCAAGTACAAATATGACTCAGTCATTGTCCATGCTGGTGTGAATGACCTGAGACGTACCTCCCTGGACTACATGAAAAGAGACATAGAGGAGCTCTATGAGCATGTAGCCCAGGCCGGTATGACCCTGACCTTGAGTAGCATCTTACCCTCACCAAGAATGATGCCACAATATGAAGACAAGATGATCAATTTCAACAATTGGCTTAAGTGTTGGTGTCATTCAAAGGGGATCCAATGCCTGTCAGCCTGGGATGACATGCTCGACAAGCCATGATGCTTCGCTAGGGACGGCTTGCACCTGTCACCCCTGGGCTTTCGGATATTGGCAAAGGCTCTTGCTACCCCCATAGTGCCTTTTTTAGGCAAGGCTCAAAAGACAAACCCACCTCCATAGGTATCACAAGGGATAAGAAACTAAGATTAATGCTACTCAATGCCAGAAGTCTAAACCTCAAGATGCACGCACTCGAAACTCTCCTTAGCATGGAGAACATCGATATCTGTGCAGTAACAGAAACCTGGTTCAAGGCTCCTGAGAGCACCCCAGCACTACCAGGTTATACCTCATACTATGCTTTTCGGCCCCAAAACTTGGACCGAACCACAAAAGGAGGGGGAGTATCAATATTCATCAAAGATACCCACACCTCCAGGTTGGTGGCAGAGCAGGAAGCATCAGAGACTATCCATGTGCAACTAACTGTGGGTAAAACTGCCTTCCAGTTTATAGCCTGCTACAGACCACCCTCCCAAACACAGGAACCCCACTTGGCCTTCCTGAGAATACTGGAAAATGTGAAGGTCTCTCCAAACACTGTTATATTGGGCGACTTCAACTACCCAAACATAGACTGGGAGCATTACTCTAGCTCCAACACCCTAGCCCAAACGTTCCTAGAATTTATAAACTCAAATGCTATGGAACAACTTGTTACCACTCCCACAAGAGGGGAAAACATACTGGACCTGATCATCACCAACATGGGGGCACTATGCTCCAGACCAGAAGTGTATCCCTCACTGGTAAGATCAGACCATAAACTAATCTCAATGGATATTCACATCCCGACCCCATCCCCTGCCCAGAAAACCACAGTGAAAAACTTCTCTAAAGCAAATTTCACACGCCTCAAAACCGAGGTGAAATCCTTCAAAGCCCCCGGGCCTGTGCAAAATATGGCCCAGACCGCAGAATCCTTTATAAACGCATTCTATGAACACCTTCAGGAATGCATGGATCATGCAATCCCAAATAAAACCAAGACCCAATCCTCCAAAGGTAGACGTCCTGTCTGGTGGACCCCAGCCATAAACAAACTATACAATAGAAGGAGGAAGCTACTAAATGATAGAGCAAAATCCCAAAAGGGGAAGGCATCTCTGATCAGTATTAGCAAAAAACTATGGGCACTCATAAAATCGTCTAAGGCCATCTTCGAGAGAAAAACTGCACAGGACACTAAGGATAATCACAAGGCTTTCTTTAGTTATGTTAGGAACCTGGGTGGGAATTCTTAGATATGCTCAGAATTAGTCCAAAATAACAAAAAATACACCGAGCCCACAGACATTGCCAACATCCTAGCTGACAGGTTCAGTGCAAACTTCTCCCCCCTCTCCCCACCAAAAGGGCAAATATCTATCCCAACAGAGTGCTGCCCCCCTGACATCTCAGATGCTCAGGTAAGAGCCGCCCTCTCCAAAGCAAAAAACACAGCATCAATGGAACCAGATGGTGTCCCAGGCTGCGTCCTACATGAACTCCAAGAAGAGCTAAACCCAAACATAAAACTACTGTTCAATCTTAGCCTTACTACAGGATATGTACCCAAAGAGTGGTGTACAGCAACAGTGGTCCCTCTCCACAAAGGTGGTGCCTCAACAGATCCTGGAAACTATCGCCCCATAAGCCTGACTAGCTTGCTCTGCAAAGCTATGGAAAGGATCATCACGGACCTCATAAATAAGGATAATGGGGACCTACAGACACTGGATCCTACCCAGTTTGGCTTTGTTAAGGGCAGATCCTGCCTCTTAAACCTGGTCAATTTCTTTGAAACAGTCACCAAGGCCATTGACGAGGGGAAGGTGGTCCACACAGCCTATCTGGACCTCGCAAAAGCCTTCGATACAATACCCCACTCAGGCATTATAGATAAGCTCACCAGCTTAAATATAAACCCCTGTGTCACTAGATGGGTTGCAAACTGGCTCAAGGACAGAACCCACATGGTTAGAATTGCTGGAGCCATGTCAGACTCCAAACCAGTTACAAGTGGTGTCCCACAAGGCTCAGTCCTGGGACCTCTCTTATTCGGTATATATTTCTCGGCGGTACAGGCCAACACGGAAGGACTGTGGCTGACCAAGTTCGCAGATGACTGCAAACTGGGTGCCATAGTCAACTCTCCAGCCGACACAAGCATCCTCCAAAAGGGCCTCATAGAAACAGACAACTGGTGCCAGAGCCATGGCCTCAAGCTAAACTCCAAAAAGTGTATAGTCATCCCCTTTGGCAAAAACAAAGTGCCCACAAATTAACACATAGGTGGTAATCCATTAAGTACAGAAGAAGTCATTAGGGACCTGGGGACCCAAGTTGATAGCAATCTCTCATTTGACAACCACATGGCCAAAGTGGTTAGAAAAACATTTTATATAGCCCACCTAATCATGAAGGGATTCACATCTAGATCAGGGGAGGTCATCATACCTCTTTACTCATCCCTCATCAGGCCCATAATTGAGTGCAATGCCCCTTTTGGGATGTACCTTACCAGACACCTGCAGCAACTGGAAAGACCCCAAAAGTACCTCACCAAGAGGATCAAAGGGCTCAAACAGATGCCATATGCTGCCCGGTTAAAGAAACTCCAGCTCTACTCAGTGGCATACCGCCTGCTCAGAGGCGAACTGTGCCTGACGTATAAAGCCATGTCCAACCTGGAATTAATGGACATGCTGCACCTCAGAAAATCCAAATCCCATTGAGCTACGCGCTCGAGAGACTTGAACCTCAGCACTGAAATAAATAGGACATGCTGGAGGGACAGATTCATAACCCAGAGGCTCCCTTCACTCTGGAATAAAATCCCAGTCCAGGTTAGGCAGAGTCCCACATTGACTCTCTTCAAGAAGAATCTTGATGAGTGGATGGGAGATCGTAGGTTTACCCCGGCTATCACTTCTGTATCACTGTTAGACAGAGGCACAGTATACTAACCTCAAAAAAAGGCATAGCAAAATTAATTTAAAATGGGTGGCGAAAGCCAAACACACTCTGGCTAGGCTTATAAATGCCCTAGGGCAGATAGCCTAGTATGAACCTATGAACCTATGAACAAACATTCCAGATAGTTTAACCAGTGTTGTTCTCAGGGCTGGCTTGCCATCTCTGCCTTCTCTTTCTGCCAGTTAGGCAATTCCCAGTGGAGATACTTTCTTGGTGTATGAGTGATAGCATGTCAAAGTGCAGTTTATCAACCTTTCACACACACACACACACACACACACACACACACACACACACACACACACACACACACACACACACACACACACACACACACACATATATGAATGTGTGTTTATGTAATCCAGTTTAGGCATCCCATGCTTGCTATATTAGTATCTATGAATGATAAAGAGAAAGGTACGCACATTCAGGTTCAACAACAGGTTGTCTGCTTACCTTCTCCCAAATGTACAGCTGTAACTTTACAGAGACAGTCATCCGATCATTGTTGTAAATGTAGAATGTTAAAAACACCACTCAAATTTAATTGCCAAGTAAAAACTGAATTTGTTTTTTCCTTTGAATTAAATGTGAGTGGTGTTTTTAACATTCTGTCTGTGGCTTATTGTTTTTGGATTTAGTTGTTTGGTGTTTACCCTAGATTAAATCACACAGAAAAAAAATGACCAACTGTAGAAATAGCAATGAAAACAGCCAGGAATTGGACCAAACTCTTATTTATTACAATGGTTAAGCGCTTTTCGTTTGTACATTGACAAACTTCATTAGACCAACCATTCAGTTTTTAAAAATCCCTTAAGTAACCATTCCAAAGGATGGTGTCATTAATTGGGAATTCAAAACTTCATATTACTTGTTAAAGTTCCAAAGCTTCCTTTTAGATTGGCACTACTACATATTGTTAAAATCTGTTGACAAAACGCTATAAGATCATATACACAAGAATACATGCACAAGAAATATGTATATGCAAACTATAATAACATTTGATTATCTAAGTAAAGCTTTTAGTCTCAATATAGTGTTAATTGCACAATAATCATTAAGCCCGGGCCACACATAGGAATATAAGGATAGCTGCCACATGAACTTAGCCCTTTCCAAGTGCAGCATCCATGGGCCCCCTCTAAGCTCCTCATTTACTTGCTGAATATCACATAAATTGAAACTGTGTCCTTGATACATATGCACGTTTGGCCAAAGCATTAGTTAAATTTAACTTCCTAATAGCATATAAATGCTCCTATACTCTGTCCTTTAATGTTATAGACATTTTTCCTATGTAATAAGCAGGGCATTGGTTACACCTAGCCACATAAACAACTGCTCTTGAGTTACAGTTCAGCTTGCAGCCTATTGTGCACTTTCAAATACCTGTCCTTGATACATAAATTTACAAAAGTTGTACATACCACACTTTTTCATTCCTTGTCCTTGTATTGTAGGTCGACCACCACTTTCAAGTAGTGTCTTTAAATTTCTACCTCTTCTTGCCACCATTTTAACCCTTCCTGCAAAATTGTCTCTTATAGCTACCTCCTCCTCAATTATTTTCCAATTTTTTTGCAAGAGTAGCTTGTATCTTATAAAATTGTGTATTAAATGTGGTAGTAAAAGTGGCTGTATAATCAATACTCATTATTATTATTATTATTATTATTATATTATTATTTACATTTGTTGACCAGGAAAATTCGACTGGACACCGGTCCATTTTCAGCAGAGGCCTGGGGATAAAAGCTCCACAATAAAAACAATAATTAAAAACAATAATTAATTACAAGTTACAAGAAGTATAGGTAGGTTAACAATAGTAGTAAACAGTTGTAGTTCAAAATGAAATTAAGTATTTAGTTAAATGGTACAACACTTATATCATTGGTGGCATAAAGACTAGCAAGTATTTTAATAGCTGAGCTAGCAGCTTGTTACCACAAGTTCTTAAATGCAGCCCTATTAGGCCTTCCTGATGCAAGATAGGTTTGCAGTGACCATTCTTTCTCTTGCATTCATCCTCAGTAAAAAGCTCTTGCAGCATCTGTTTTGGGTAACCCCTACTCATAAACATTCCCATTAAATTCCTACACTCTTCAACAAAGTCAACATCCTTGCTCCCCATCCTAACTGCTCGGTCAAACTGTCCTTTAACAACCGCTTTTTTTGGACATAGGGTGAGAGCTTGTGAAGTGTAAAAAGGAATTGGAGTAGTTAAGTTTCCTGTGTATTTTAGCAATATATTTTTCATTCTCCCTGTCCTTACTGAGATTGACATCCAGATAATTAATTTCTTGCTCCTCAATCATATGGGTAAATTGCAGCAAATGAGCTGCATTATTAATGTAAGACAGAAATTCTTCCACCCTTTGCTGAATACCATTCCACAATATAAATAAGTCATCCAAATAACGCAGATATAACACAGTACTATTGGCATATACACTATCTAAAACATGTCGCTTTTCCCAACCTACCATTACCGGCTTGGCAAATATAGTGCCACAGGGTGAACCCATTGTCATGCCCACTTTTTGAAGATAGTAGCCACCATTAAACTTCAAAAATTGTTTTTGAGAACTATGTCGAACAGGTCAACATATAAGTTGATCTCTCCTTGAGGCACCCCCTGCTCAAACAAGAACTGCTCAATTTCCCGAATTCCTTCCTCTTGAGGAATAACCGAGAAGAGGTCCTTAACATCAACTGTCAAGAATAAGAGCTATTCCTGGTATTGTATCATGTTAATCAAGCTAAGAAAGTGCCAAGAGTCCTTACATATTTGTGTCAGTCCCTCCAGAAACTTCTTAAGTTTACTAGCCAAAACTTCACCAAGCATTTGTTATCGAATTATGACCATCAACTATTGGTCATAAGGGCGGATTGCTCACATCTTTATGTATTTTGGGAACTCCAAAAATAGTTAGGATGGTAGGTGCGATCATGTTAAAGTAGTTATATATATGTATCCTAAATCTTCCTTCAAAAAATAGGTCATTAAGCATCACGTTGATCATCCTGTGTGCCAAGTTCAGCTCATTCCTGCTGACCTTCTGATATGTATCAGTGCTAAGGATTTGCAACATTCTATTATTATAATCATGAATGTCCATTATGACCAACCCACCCCCTTTATCTGGTTTCATTACCAGAATCTGCTGCTGCATTAGGTGTGCGAGTATGAACCTTTCATCCTTAAACAAATTGTCTTGAGTTCTTTTTTTCCTAGCTAACAAGTGTCTTATGTGTAACTCGCATAGCTTTTCAAACAAAGCTAGCATCGGATGCAAGGGGGGGGGGGAGTTGTATGTGCTATAAATACATAATCCATCACCTTCATGCAGCTGTGCTTCACCAAACATAATCTTGAAATTAACCTAGTCAGGAAGCAAGATACCTCAGTCAAAAATCAGACACAAATCACTATAATATTCATAGCATAATGGATGGTATGTGTGGGACAGGCAGTAGTTAGTAAGAAATAATGGAGATGTGCATTGCAACTTTTATTATGCCATGAAGATATATGTGACTTCATCCGTTTAATTTTAATAGTAACACATTTCCAGTCTGCATCTGGTACCACTTACTTCAGCAGTGTAGGATGTTGCCTTCTCCAATTGAGTTAATTAATAAACTCTGGTATATATAGTAATAATGTGCCTACTTAACCCTGCTCATATTCTTAATTGAGCAGAAAATACAAACAGAAAATGGAACCCTAGTGAGACTGAAGGTATCAGTTTAAAATAAAGAACATCTTCTGTAACAGTATTCCTGAAAAATCGACTTTCTTAGTTTGACACATTCATATAATGAAGGAGACCTACTTGAGTACAGGTTCACAGATTAATACTAGGCTAACTGCACTTGCGAGCAATTTTAAGCCTAGCCAATTATCCCTTGTGAGACTCAAACCCTGTACCTTGTGTTTATAAGGCAAACACCTTAACCATTAGGCCACCTCCCTAAATTTTCATAGTTGATGGGTTCAGGAGGAGTGCAATCTAGTAAGATTTACTGAAAATAAAGTGAAGTTAATAATACATTTTAATTGAAGAAACATGATAGCTGAACAATAAACATACTTGCTTCCTTGTGTTTTCCTTTCTTTTCAATCAGGCATTTGCGTTGATACTGCTATGTCTCTTGCCAGCATAGTACGTCATAGCCCATTGTGTTTTCCAAGCCTTTCAATTTCCCTGCTATTTCAGGAATGAATGGCTTTGATCACCCATATTTTTATTTTCTTTACACAGCAGTAGCTTGCATGCAGTATCACAAAAAGGAGTGATGACACAATTTCAGAATGTGAAACATATTAAGCAGAAACAGCTTAATAGTTTTGTTACCCTGAATACACTCATAAAGGCAGACATGATAGTGCATTACTTGAAAAAAATCTTATGTATTGTAATTATTTTCTCTCTTTCTTCATTTTTTGAATGGCCTGACATTGCAGTAAAAAAAGCTCTAATAGTATATTGCAAAATGTTGTTGTTTTTTCTCAGGTAGCTGATGCCCCATTCCCTTTTCTCAGTGTTACACTTCCCTGACTATTTCCTTATCTCTTAGACATTGCCTAGAGCCACAGTTCATGCAGTTACTCAGTTACACCTTCAGCTGTTTCTTTTTCTGCATAGTTGTATGAGCCTGGAGTTGCATATATAAGGGGGTATGGATACATATGGGGTACAGAGATGCTTGCCCCTTCCAAACTCTTGACTAGTTTTTGGTAGCATTATCTTATTCATGGAGTTAAATTGAATCCTTAAGACTGACTAGTTCATGTCTGGTGGGTAAAACCTTGATGTTTCATAATAGATCCAGTTTGTTTACTCAAAATGTTTACAATTTTAATCAGTTCTTGAAGCGGTGATCTGCTTCTACATTTTGCAAAATAAGTAACTAAATAAAGTAACAATGTGACAGTAGACAGCTGAAATTTACTAGAAGCATAAATAAATGATTATTTGTTACTGAATGCATAGGTGTGAGAGTTATCTCTTTATTTAATGTTCTAAATATAAGTAACATTATCTCCTGTTTATATTCCGACAATAATTTGAAGACTCAGTCTTTGACAGAGATCAACATACAGTAGTTTTCTATGTCAAAAAGCATTCCCTGCTTACGTTTATCTCAAAATATTTCAAAATAGTAATGAGTAACTTATTTTGTTCTCTTTAATAAGTATGGATGTTTCAGTAGCATGATTTTACCAAGTAGATACTATACTGAATTTTGTTTTCAACACCAGATTATTAAATGCTTTAGTCAAAGTACGCAATATTACTATTTAATAGAGAATAAGTTGTGCTAATTGTTTTATATTGTTATAATTTTTAAAACAAATCTGTAACAATGCAGCAATTGCATGTGTGTGTGTGTGTGTGTGTGTGTGTGTGTGTGTGTGTGTGTGCTTGCATGCACGGGCAAGTTTACCATATTTGGAATTTATGAAAAACGCACTGTGAACAAGCACCAACACTTCACGACGAAGAAATAAATTTAAAAAGCTGTTCTTATTCACTTTAATACCAAAACAAAATTAAATTAAGCGCTTTTCGTTTGGGAAATATCCAAACTTCTTCAGATGTATAGCAAGAACAAAAACAGTCAGCCCAGCAAAAATCCACTCTATATCATAAAGAGCTAATGGATTAATTGCCTCTCATATTTGGAATTTATACCTGAAATAGTTTCTGTTATCACAAATATGGACTATGTCAAGTATCCCATTAGTATAGCCACTACATTAATATTTTACATAATAATCATAAAAAGGTATGCAAAATAAAAAAAAAACTGTAATTATTTCTTAATAAGTAGGCTCCTTTGCAGATAAATATTACATATTTTATTCCACTATACCCATATCTGAAGTCAGAATGTTACACCACCTTTACAGAAACAGATTATCCATGTGAAGAATTCTGAATTTACAAATGTAGAAATTGTAGTTATCTTTTTTAGGGGGGGTAGTACCTGTTTAAAGAACTAAATTCATCAAGTCTAAGTGTCCTTGCAGCAGTTATGTTCCACAGCATTGGTGGAGTGGAGTGTTCAGGGTGGACATCAGCATTGGGGGGGGGGGGGGGTAGATCACATAAAGAAGAACCCGGACTGGTGTTTTCTCTTTTATGGCTCTGTCTCCCTCCACATGCCCAGTATGTATCCTTCTGAGAGGATGTCAAATGGGTAAAATGTTGGAGTGCCACTAACATCTGTGGGATGACATAACCTAATGTTGGAGTGCCACTAACATCTGTGGGATGACATAACCTAATGTTGGAGTGCCACTAACTTCTGTGGGATGACATAACCTAATGTTGGAGTGCCACTAACTTCTGTGGGATGACATAACCTAACGTTGGAGTGCCACTGACTTCTGTGGGATGACATGACCATGCAAAGAAACTCACCTTCTATAATGATCTCATTGTGCACACCTCTCTTTTCCTATAGGGAACTCTCTGTATTCTCTGTACCTCGACATATGGTCCACTTATCCTCCCTTGAGAGTAATGAGTTAGTTAATCCCTCTGTCCTAAGCCAGTTCCTGCATCATACTTATGACTTTATCCTACTAAATCATTGGAGCTGACAGTGAATACTCCTGCACTTACATATTACTGACTTTGTAGTATAAATGTTATTGGCTTTCCCACATCTGCTTTGATAGATACGCTGGCATAATAGTGCTGCAGTGTTGTTTACTTGTAAAGCTGATTTACTGTTTAGTGACAGCCATTGTGCTGTCAGTATCGGTAACTGATTTTTACTATCTGATGCTTCTGATGGAAGATAATAGTGGGCAATAGCTATTTTATTTTGTTTATTCATATTTTTATAAAGATGTATGCAATAACATTGAGATATTGCTGCTGACTGTGTATAAAGAAATTAATGTTTGCAGTTTATAATGCATCTGCTTATTTAATGTTTTTTGTCTGTGTAGTTCAGGTGAAAAACATGCCACCCACCCAGACAAAAAGCAGGTGCAATGGTCATTTCAGGCTCCTTGTCTTGGAAGCTGAACAGTGAAACTACCCTTATGCACATTATTCTGTGTTGCTTGTGTCCTTTGCCAGACAGTGCTAAGGCAAGACTTGCTCCTTATAATTTCTGTGCCTGAAAAGGACAATATTATATTGCTTGTCTGTCCTACTGTATTATGATACTGCTAAACAACCTGCCTGCTGTCATATACACATTTGACTTAGGGTTTTCATGGCAATGATCTATTTACTGTGGAGCCCTGGATAATGACAACATCACACTGACAGGTTTTAAACATGCATGTACAATTGTATGTGTTGAGCAGCCTCTGTTTGTTAATTGCATGGCTGATCAAGGCATTGCTGTACTTGCCCACCTTAGACAGGTACATGATTATACCAACAGGTGTTTCCATACTGCTTGAGCTAGATCCCCATTATACTTTCAAATTCCTGTTATCCCTTGCTCATTTGCATTTACCTGTCCAGGAGCTATTTAATAATGTCCACCTATACTACTAAACACTGCAACACTCCATCATCCTAACTGTCCAGTTTGTTATGTAAGTATATGTGTACATAAGTACTTACACACTAGCTAAAGCAAAATCACCCCAACAAACTGGAAGCATCTCACATCATTTCCTAGAAAAAAGACAAGTTACATTAATTTCAGTTAAAAATCATTTGAGTCATCTTATGAAAAATACCTCTGCACCTATTTTTGACAATGATTACAAACTTCCAACTCCATATTATTTCATCCCTTATTTAGATCTCAGACTAAATATATACTTCTTTATATTCAGCTAATTCACAACTATGTAAATAGTAGCTTGTGTAAATTTATATAGCAAGAATTTTAGTTTCAGCGTATTAGATTATGTTATGTAATATTCTGTTAGTATTATAATTATACCTTGCGTTATTAATTTAAATCAGTATTGAAAAAATTGGTATTATGATACTAAAACTTTGGACCGGATTTACACTGAAGCAGGTTTTGGTATTCAGGAAGCACTCCTACACAGTGCTGCTTGTCCTCCAACACAAAGATGTGCAGAACCATGAAAGGGTGGACTTGCGGCCATGCAGAACACTAATTCTGCATTCCGGGGGAGAGGCATATACTAATTACACATGTACATGCAGTTGCCCAAAGGAAGCCATCCACATGGGTGAGAGACTCAAGAAAGCTCTTGGCTATATAGATCAGAGCTACTATCCTCAGTAACTCATGGTATCGAACATGTCCAAGAGGCTGTATTCAATGCCGAACCTGAAACGTGGTGGTGAGGAACCACTAGACACTAGGGCTTCCTGTGTAAGTGCCTTAATGACACTAGCAGCAAAATGGGGATTAGGGTGAGGGGAACCAATAGATAACATGGAGAGTAAGAATGTAATCATGATGTACCAGCATGAACATCACTACAGGGGTGAGATGGTGGGACAAAGACATACTGTTCAGTGGCCTACCAGCTCCATTGTTGCTACAGGGACTAAGGGGGATACACTGGATACCAACAAAGAACTTTGTTTCTGTACTTTCACACTGTGGGTTCTATCTGTGAGCCACTTTGCAACCCACTTAGTGATATAGGGGTTGATGCCGAGCTTAGTGAGTTTTTCTATGATTCCTGAGTGGGGAATGGTCAAAGGCCTTGGCCAGATCAAGGTGGGCTGTATGAACCACCTTGCCTTCATCCACAGCTCTGGTGACTGACTCAAAGAAGTCGACTAGGTTGAGCCGGCATGATCTACCCTTCACAAAACCAAACTGTGTGGGATCCAGTGTTTGGAGATTCCCTATATCCTTGTTTATTAGGTTCATGATGATGCATTCCATAGCTTTGCATATCAGACTCATCAGGATAATGGGGTAGTAGTTCCCAGGGTCTGTAGTCGCTCCTCATTTGTGGAGAGGGATGACTGTAGCAGTTCGTCATTCAGTAGGGACAAAGCCTGAGGTGAGGCTGTGATTGAACAGGGCATACAGGTGTGGTGCCACTTCACTCTGTAGTTCATGTAGAACACATCCAGGGATATTGGCAGGTCCCATAGAAGCTGTATTCTTGGCCTTGAACAGTCTTGTTTTAACCTGTGCAGCAGTAATGCTGGGTGCTTGGCAATCTGCTGGCATTGCGATTGTTCCTTTGTGGGGGAGAGACCAGTAAAGTTGGCACTGAATCTGTCAGACAATATATTGGTAATATTTGTTGGCTCGGTATAGGAGGTGCCATTGTGCAGTAGCTCAGAGCAAATCTGGGTATTGCCATAGAGATTCTTTAATAACTATAGAAGGCCTTATGGTTGTTCTTACTATCTTCTGCAATTCTGTTTTCATAGCTAGCTTTAAAGGATTTAATGAGGGATCTCAACTTTTTTGGGGGGCTGATCAGAGAGTTTTTCCAGTTTTGGGACTTCACCTTATTCTGCATCACTTTCTTCCTTCTGTTGTAGAGTTTGTTTATGGCAGGGGACCACCAGATCGTATTCCTTTTTTTGGAGGAGAGCATCTTGGTTCTATTGGGTATGGCGAGATCCATGTATGTGTTTGTACAGTGCATTAATGTATGATGTGGAATTCATGCAACTATTCTCCATTTGCATGGGTGCCGAGAAGTTAGCCACCTCTGTTTTTAGAAGCCCAAAGTTAGCTTTGGAGAAGTTTTTCTTGGTGGTTATCTTTGCGGGGGGGGGGGGGATTTCCAAGGTGATTAGTTTGTGGTTGAATCTAACCTGGGAGAAGATGACTATTGATGTAGAGCAATGGTCATCCATGTTAGTAATGACCAGGTCAAGGATGTTGCTACTTCTAGTGGGGGTAAGAACGAGCTGGTCCAGGGCATTGGAATTAATGAATTCCAGGAAATGTTGGGCAAGTGTATTGGTGCATGAGTAGTTTTCCCAGTTAATAAAGTTGAATTCTCCAAGTATGAGAGTGTTATGTTGGACCCTAATATTCTCCAGGGTTCTTAGGAATGTGAAGTGTGAGTTTTGGGACATGATTGGGGACCTATAGCAGGTTATGACCTGAATTGCTGTCTTACCCAATGTTAGTTGCAACTGAAGTATCTCTGATACATTATGTTGGGCTACCAGTCTGGAGGTGTGCGCATCCTTTATGAATATGGAAACACCACCGCCTTTGGAGCTTTGGTTCAAGTTCTGGGTCTGAAAGGTGTGGAATGAGTTATATCCTGGTAGTGCAGGGGTGCTTTTTGCTGCTTTGAACCAGGTCTCTGTTACAGCACAAATGTCGATGTTCTCCATTTTAAGGAGTGTTTTGAGCACTCAGGTACGCCGCTCGTTACAGGTCTACTGTAGAGGTGGCTTCCCCTATTTTGATTATGTGGATTCTATCAGTGAGCCAGTTTGCTACCCATCTGATAAGATATGGATTGATGCCTAGTTGAGAGAGTTTATCTATTATGCTGAAGTGGGGAACAGTGTCGAATGCTTTGGCCAGGTCAAGGTAGGTGGTGTGGACCATCTTCCCTCATCCATGGCTTTGGTAACTGTCTCAAAGAAGTTGACCAGATTTAACAGACATGACCTCCCCTTGACAAAGGCAAACTGTGTGGGGTCAAGTGTTTGGAGGTTGCCAATGTCCCTGTTAATGAGGTCTATGATAACCTGTTCCATGGCCTTGCAGATCAGGCTAGTTAGGCTGATGGGTCTATAATTTCCCAGATCAGTGGACACTCCACCTTTGTGTAAAAGGATGACAGTGGCTGTCCTCCACTCGGCTGGTACAAAGCTGGTATTCAGGCTTTGGTTGAATAGGTTGCCTAATGGTGCTGCAAGTTCATGCCTGAGTTTGTGTAGGATGCAGCCTGGGATGTTACTGGTTCCCATGGAGGCTGTATTTTTTTTTGCCTTTGAGAGGGTAGTGATGACCTGTTCCCTGGAGATAAGGGGAAGGGTGGCTGGTACTGGGGATGTCTTGATTTACTGATGGGGGGACAGAGAGGTGAAGTTTTCACTGAATCTCTCAGCCAGTAGGTTGGCTATATCTACAGTATTTGTGTATGTGGTGTCCTTGACCGCCAGTTCTGAACAGATCTCTGTGCTTCATTTGAGATTGCAGACATATGTGAAGAAGGTCTTATGATTGTCTCTAGTAGATGTGGCTAATTTGGACTCGAAGTCAGCTTTAGGGGATTGCACTAGTGCTCTTATTTTCTTGTTCAGGCTAAGGAGAGATTGCTTCCAAGTAGGCACCTGCTCCTTCTTGGTCCTGGACAGCAATTTTTTCCTTTTGTTATGTAGTTTATTTATTGCAGATGTCCACCAGACAGATTTACTCTTCCTTGCAGAGAATGATTTTGTCCTGTCAGGTATTCCTGATTATATGCATCTATATAAGTGCTCAAATAATACGTTGGTGTATATTTGGACATTGGTGCCAGTTCCAATAGAGGGGAAGGGGGCTGTGAAGCTGTTTATACCATCCTTCTGGAGGTTGTAATCAGCTTTCGAGAAGATTTTTTGTTTGACCCTCGGTAGAGGGGGGGGGGGGGGGTCAGGGGAGATGTTGACTTTGAAAGTGACCGCTTTATGGTCGGATCTTACCAGGGAGGATGATACTGTAGGGGTGCTGCAGTGGTTACTCATGTTAGTTAATACCAAGTCCAAGATATTATCACCTCTTGTGGGGGTATCGACTAGCTGTTCCAAGGCATTTGCATTGATAAAATCGAGGAATCTCTGGGCATTTACATTCTGGTATGAATAGTTTTTCCAGTCTATGGTTGGGTAGTTAAATTCACCCAGGATCAGGGTAAAGGGTTGAATATTGATGGATTTGAAGAGGTCCAGATAGGTGGAGTAGGAATCCTGAGTCAAATTTGGGGGTCTTTAGCTAGCTATGATTTGAATTGGGTTCTTGTCAACAGTTAACTGCACCTGGAGTGTCTCCTGTGCATCATACTGTTTAACCAGCCTGGAGGTGTGTGTGTCTTTAATATATATTGAAACTCCACCTCTTTTGGCTTTGCTGCCCACAGTTTGGGGTCTGAATGTATGACAGGATGAGTAATGAGGTAAGGCTGGGCTGCTCTCTGCAGCTTTAAACCAAGTTTCTGTGGCTGCACAAATGTCAGCATCTTCCAGGGTTAAGAATGCTTGCAATGAGTACAGTTTCATGTTAAGATTCCTAGCATTTAGCAGCATGATCTTTCATTTGCATTTTGTTGAAATTTTTATGTTGGTTTTATCAACCTCAGGTCTTTTTCCTAAAAAAGGCACTATGGGGGTGGCAAGGGCCTTTGCCAGAATCCTGAAGCCCAAGTGAGACAGATGCAGGCCATCTCTAACAAAGCATCATGGTCTGTCAATAATATCTTCCCAGGCTATCAGGTACTGGATCCCCCCTGGAATGGCACCAGAAACTAAGCCAATTGTTAAAGTCAATTATTTTCTGTTTGTATTGAGGCATCATTCTATAGCTGCTGTGGTACAGCGGTAGCATTGTTGCCTCACAGCAAGAGGTTTTCCTGTTTGATTCTCAGCTGGAGTGCCTTCTGTGTGGAATCTGCATGTCCTCCCCACGGTCGAGTGGCCTCTGAAAGACATGCATGAACGGGCGTGCCTTCGCTGAAGGTTGGGCGTTGGGCTGGCAACTCGGCACCATAAAAATCTACTGCCAATCATTAGCAGACCGGAGTTCCACTATGACGACCCCTAACCGGGAAAAGCCAAAAAGACAAACAACAACATTGAGGCATCATTCTGGGCGATGGTAGAATGCTGCTTAATGCTAGGGACATACCTGCCTGGGACACATATTCAGCGAACTCAATCATGTCTCTCTTCATATAGTCCAGGGAGGTACGTCTCAAGTCATTCACCTCAACATGGGCTATGACAGAGTCATAACAGTACCTGTTGTTGAGAGATTTGAGTGCGTGTGTTATATGGCAGATTCTGGCACCTGACAGACAACTAACCGTGACTTTCTCCTTATCCAGCCTGGTGAGAGGCACATCTGCGTGTCTCACAATGGAGTCTCCTATGATTAATATGTTGGGTTTATGGTTAGCCCATTGTGGTTGTGAGACACAGGTGTGTGTACTATATGTGGTATGTGGTGTGGACGGTTGTGGAGTTCGCATGTGTTTTGCCTCTTAGGTCTCCTTTGTTTGGGTATGTTTTTGTTGAGAACCTCCACATATGTGGGTGCGTGTTGTGTAGTTGTGGGTGGTGTTTGAGGTGTAGTGATCGTGTTGATAACCTTCTCAGTACCAGATATACTGGCTAGTGAGGGAGAGAGCATAGACTCTAGGTTCTTAATGTAATTGAATCTCTCACAAATTTTGTTCCTAGATGGTAAGAAACCGTAAGAAATTGTCCATCCATATTTGTTAGAATCTGCGGGAGAGATGCCAGGGAGAGCTAAGGTGTAGGCCTAAAGCCCAAGTGCTTAAACCAAATCTAAGATGCTTGGAATAACACTTACAATTTAAACAGGCTAAAAACAAGCAGTAATAAATGCAGCAGAAAACATGTACAGAAGTGCTCTTGATACAGTTGTTTTACAGTTGTAGATATAATTAATATCCAAACACACAAAATGGTGTCACTTATATTTACATTTGTTTATAATTCTACAGCTATGGATTTTAAACTGTTTCCAGTCTTATACATAACTTATACAATGAGCACCAATTGTCTATAGCTCTCTGACATTATTCCTTGTGAAATATTGGAACATGGGAGCAATGTTCTTGTAATTTGGATATCACGCATATCATACTGGACAGTATTTTGCCATTATTTGTTAACCTCATGTTAGCTATTAATGCCACTGTAGGGTACACCTGTACTCTACAATTAATTTAGCTTCTCACAGAAAGAATGCTTGAAAATGTAATTTAACTAAGTAATTACTGCAGTGTTTTACTACCAAATGTTGGGATAATGTTGTGCATGTAACTGCCTTCTAGAGAAACCAGTAGAGTCTGTATCAACTTTTATTCAAAGAGGGAACTTGGTGGCACCTAACCTCCTATATAAAGTAGGTGACATAAGTAAAAAGCTGTAGGTATTCTGAAGACGCATTACCTTTTATTGTTACCCTGCCTTTGGACATGAATGCAGCAGGGTAACACTTACTAATGCTATGACAGAGATGCCTGACATAGGTTAAGCTGCATGCAATTAAAGCACTGAGATGCCTGGCATATGTTAGGTTCCATGTAATTAAAGCACTGACATGCTTGACATAGATTAGGCTGCATGTAATTAAAGCACTGAGTTGCCTGACATAGGTTAGTTTGGATGTAATTAAAGCATCAAGATGCCTGACATAGGTTAGGTTGCATTTAATTAATGCATTGAGATGCCTGACATAGGTTAGGTTGCATGTAATTAAAGCATCACGATGCCTGACATAGGTTAGGTTGCATGTAATTAAAGCATCAAGATGCCTGACATAGGTTAGGTTGCATGTAAGTAATGCACTGAGATGCCTGACATATGTTAGGTTGCATGTAATTAAAACACTGAGATGCCTGACATAGGTTAGGCTGTATACAATTAAAGCATTGAGATGCCTGACATAGGTTAGGTTACATGTAATTAATGCACTGAGATGCCTGACATAGGTTCGGTTGTTTGCAATTAAAGCATTGAGATGCCTGACATAGGTTAGGTTGTATATAATTAAAGCACTGAGATATGTTAGGTTTCATGTAATTAAAGTATTGAGATCCCTGACATAGGTTAGGTTGTATATAATTAAAGCACTCAGATGCCTGACATGTAATTAAAGCATCGAGATTCATGACATAGGTTAGGTTGCATGTAATTAATGCATTGAGATGCCTGACATAGGTTAGGTTGTATGTAATTAAAGCATCAAGATGCCTGACATAGGTTAGGTTGCATGTAATTAATGCATTGAGATGCCTGACATAGGTTAGGTTGTATGTAATTAAAGCACTGAGATGCTTGACATAGGTTAGGTTGTATGTAATTAAAGCATTGAAATGCCTGACATAGGTTAGGTTGCATGTAAATAAAGCATTGAAATGTCTGACATAGGTTAGGTTGCATGAAATTAAAACATTGTGATGCCTGACATAGGTTAGGTTGCAAGAAATTAATGCACTGAGATGCCTGACATAGGTTAGGTTGCATGAAATTAAAGCACTGAGATGCCTGACATAGGTTAGGTTGCATGTAATTAAAACATTGTGATGCCTGACATAGGTTAGGTTGCATGTAATTAGTGCACTGAGATGCCTGACATAGGTTAGGTTATATGTAATTAAAGCATTGATATGTCTGACATAGGTTAGGTTATATGTAATTAAAGCACTGAGATGCTTGACATAGGTTAGGTTGTATGTAATTAAAACATTGTGATGCCTGACATAGGTTAGGTTTCATGTAAATAATGCACTGAGATGCCTAACATAGGTTAAGTTGCATGTAATTAAAGCATTGAGATCCCTGGCCTAGGTTAGTTTGTATATAATTAAAGTACTCAGATGCCTGATATAATTAAAGCATTGAGATGCCTAACATAGGTTAGGTTGCATGTAATTAATGCATTGAAATGCCTGACATATGTTAGGTTGCATGTAAATAAAGCACTGAGATGCCTGACATAGGTTAGGTTGTATGTAATTGAAGCATTGAAATGCCTGACATATGTTAGGTTTTGTGTAATTAAACCACTGAGATGCCTGATATATGTAAGATTGCATGTAATTAAAGCACTGAGATGTCTGGCTTATGTTAAGTTATATTTAAAGTATTGAGATGCCTGACGTATGTTAGGTTGCATGTAATTAAAGCATTGAGATCACTGACATAGGCTAGGTTGTATGTAATTAAAGCACTGAGATGCCTGACATATGTTAGGTTGCATATAATTAAGCAGTGAGATGCCTGTCATATGTTAGGTTGTATGTAAGTAAAGCACTGAGATGCCTGACATATGTTAGGCTGTATGTAATTAAAACATTGAGGTACCTGACATATGTTAGTTTGCATGTAATTAAAGCACTGAGATGCCTGGCATATGTTAGGCTGTATGTAATTAAAACATTGAGGTACCTGACATATGTTAGTTTGCATGTAATTAAAGCACTGAGATGCCTGACATAGGTTAGATTGTATGTAATTAAAGCCTGAGATGCCTGATAATGTTAGGTTGTATGTAATTAAAGCATTAGGTTACTGATGTCAGCATATGTCTGTCAGATATGCTGCTCCATAACAGTAGCAGATCATGCTCTTGTACAATGTGACATGTCCAATGCTACTTATGATGTCAGAGTATTTATTTCATAGATGACCTAGGAATCTTCCATGGAGCTCTCACACAGTGCTGTGATATCTAACAGAGAACGAGGCTACACTTTAATTTCCTTCTGCTTTTCCTGGTCAGGGTGCTGTGACAACACACTAAGCAAGTCAGATGAAACTCCCTTTCCCTGCCCGCAGACTGCATCCCATCCTATGGGATTTTCAAACATTCTCTGGTCAAATGAGACAAATAATCCCTCCAGAGTGCCTTGCATCTGACCCATGGATACCTCCCATTCAGCTATACCTGGATAAAATACACTGAATAATATCCAGGAGTCATACTTCATGGAGGCCCAAACCACTTCCTTTGGTACCTGATGGTCTGAAGATACAGTGGCTGTATTCCAAACCTTCTAGAGGTCACCAGTTTTCTTAGCCTGTTAAGGAAAGCAAACCCAGACAATCCTGAAGATAAAACTTAATTCAGTGTTTATACTCAAAATCATGTTGTTTTGCCACTGTCCACACTACTGATGGTAAGTGAGGATTGTGATGGAGGTCGTCATTCAGAGTAAGGGCTTTGATCAAGGACCCATCCTCTTCTTTGCTACCATAGTCACCTGCTTCTTTGTTTCATTTTCTTTTTATCACAGTTTGACAGGACCACCAGGTATGTACACTTCTTTGCTAACAGTTGTTTTCTGCTACAGAACTGATGATAACAGCTGCCTCTTTTCTATGTCCATGGCATGACCTTACATTCAAATGTCTTGTCATCCAGCTGCTTTAAACTCAGCAGTTAACTGACTACATGTCAGTCAGATGCCAGCAAAGGAGCCTCATCTTCTGCCAAATGAGGAGTCAGTTCTAGGTTGCAGCACTGGACCTTTTCTTAACCTCAACAGTGAATTGAGATCCTGTTTCTAAACGTCACAAACAAAAGTGGTCAGACTTCTCCCTTGACATGGCTGACATCCATCTTAAACTAATTTGACTTAATAGTAAGAAAACAGATCAGCAGTAATTGCATTTATGCTATCCCATATTCTTACAGAGCCTCCAACAAGCTATTCTGGGGCAAAATGGTCATAAGCCTTTTGCAAATATACTAACAGCTGTACACTGGACTAACAAACATCCACACAATGTTACACAACTAACCAATGTTACATGAAGACTGCTGCATGGTTATTGAAGTAATTTTAGGGTTAGTGTTTCAGTTAGAGTCAGGTTTTAAGGTTATGACTGTTGTGTCATCTGTAAAGTGATTCCACTAAAAAAAAATATGAAAAGTGTATTTGTGATTTCACTGGTGTGCCTTCGTTGAAGGTTGGGTGTCGGGCTGGCACCTCGGCACTGTAAAAATCTACTGCCAATCATTAGCGGACCGGAGTTCTGCTGTGGCGACCCCTAACCGGGAAAAGCCGAAAGAAGAAGAAGGAGAAGAAGATTTGTGATGTCACTGGACGAGGGTGACCCATTTCCCTTATTCTTAAAAGCAACTTACACAGAACATTTACTCTCCATTTGGAGTAACCATTTCCAATTTTGCAAACTTTGTGTGTGTGTGTGTGTGTGGGGGGGGGGGTGTATACAATAATCTTGCCCAAGTTGCTTATAGGTTAGTGGATAAAGATTGGTCACACACATCGGCTAAGTAGGAACCATCTGTATGCATGGCAAATGAGCAGTAGACAGGCTGGAGAAAGTTTAAATGCTTAATTTCTAGTAAATACCTTAATGGCAATGAGAACAGATGTAGGCAGTCAGGCAATCATGACTGCTGCTTCTCTGTTCACAGTGCCCTTTACCTTTCATTGGTTTGTATGGTTTCAGAATACAAAGTTCTATTAATTACATAACAAACAATCTGTCACAGAACAAGGAGTTCAGGCAGCCCAGCACTTTTACTCCAACTATTAACTCTACTGTTATCACTTTTTTGAGACTGTGTGAATCAGATATTAAGCGTTACCTAGAAGATAAGAGTAAAAGCAAGTTTTTTAATCTGTCCATTTCACAGAGGGAAGCATTGAATTCATTGAAAAATAATGCAGATATTGTGATAAAACCAGCAAATAAGGGGGGAGCTGTAGTAGTAATGAATAAGAGTTTCTGTCAGAGAAGTTTTACAACTGCTACAGAATGAACACACCTATTTGTATATCTCCTATAATGGTTAATACTATAGCTGACAAGGTAAAGCAAAGGTTTGCAGAATTAAAACAATTGGGGCTAATGTCAGAGGACTTACACACATTTTTATGGACAGAACATCCAATGGCGCCTTTATTTAAGGCACTACCCAAGATGCGTAATGGTCTGGTTGACCCCCCCCTACTGAGACCTATTGTCTCAGGCAGGGGGTGTGACACAGAGAATGTATCTATTTGGATAGAATGCACATTGAAAAACATTTTAGACAAATTTCCCAATGTACTAAGGATACAAGACATTTCTCAACATTGTTGCCTGAGTGTATTATATGGAATGAAGGACAGAATTATATTATGGTTACACTAGATGCAAAGAATTTATTTACTGTCATTATAAATACCTACGGCATATCAACCATAGAACACATACTATCACAAGTAGCTAACTTTGAGCTTGATAACAATAGGCTAAGTGAGCTGCTTAAAATGGTTATGGGCACCCCCTGTGCTAACACTTGCACATATTTAGTGCTAGCTTACTGGGAGAATGAAGTTATATATGGAGGACAACATCCATGGAAGGACAAGTTAATTTTCTGTGTATGTTTTGTGCATGACATTTTTTTGTATGGGGGGTGTCGTGGATTTACAAAGATTTGTTGAATATTTGGAATCTACAACCACTTTCCTTAGATTCACTATGCAATATTCCAGTAGAGCTTTGGACTTTTTGGACGTAAAATTGCTGAGGGATGAGAATGGAGTTCTGGATACGATCTTATTTAGAAAAACTGTTGGAAGAATAGCATGCTATCTTATGACAGCATGCATCCATGGTATACGTTCAATGGTATAATAAGGGTGTAGGTTGATAGAATTTCACATATATGTACACAGGATACACATTTTGAACAAGAAATAGACAAGTTAGAGACTAACCTTTGTCGAAGGGGATACAATGAAAATAGAGTTAAAGATGCTATTACTAAAAGTAAACAATACAGAAGTAATAGGTCTAGGCCTTGGTTCTCCCATAGAGAACAGGATGGAACACATGTTCAGTCTAGAACCTCACAGATGGATAATGTGAGGCTAATGTTAACATATAGTAATAACATAGGGGGAATATGTAATATAATAAAACAGAATTGGAATGTTTTACTGACAGATGAAAAAATAGCAAAGGTAGTGGGAGAAAAAAACAGTTTTTGGCTTTAGAAGAAATAAAAATCTGAAGGATTTATTATGTCATGAAGGGAAGACAGAAAAAACTAGGAACAATTTTACACAACGTGCAGGTACACAAAAGTGCAGAGATTTCAAAGCATGTGAGTGTATTCTGGAGGCAGAATCCTATGTACACCCTGTATCAGGAAAACAATACTGTCTTGATCTGTATGCAGATTGTAGAACAAAGAATGTTGTTTATCTGGCTGCCTGTCAGGACTGCAGCTCATACTATGTAGGAAAAACTAATTGTATGCTGAAAAACAAAATTTTGAACCATTTGTCCTCTGTAAAATTAAAACATGAACATAATACACTTTTCCAGCACATTTCTAAGTATGAAACTCTTAAATTTAAGCTTATGGTTATATGTGTAAATAAAAACAAAAGGGGAGGTGATTTGATTAATGAGACAGAGTTGAATGAAACTAAATGGATCATTGAGCTAGCAGCATACAAAACCCCAGGTTTAAATGGGGTTATACCTTTAAGACTTCAACTGAAGAAAACGAGGGTGCAGCACTGAATGTTAACTGAAGAGCTATATAAAAACTGCAGTTTCAGTTGAGTTTTGTATGTGAAGAAGGGGTCCCGAAAGTGCTCATTCTTGTGTTTTTAATAAAAGTTTTGAAGCTGTTCAGTGTGGTGGCCACTACCTGCTTTTTGTCTTCTTTCCTTTGGAATCTTTGTGGGCAGGCAGCCTTTGGTGGAGTATCTGCAGTTCTTTTTGGTTTGGCTTTGCTGGTGTGTCTGAATACTCCACACACTATAGCAGAACAGCAGGATGTTGGAGTAGAACCAGGTTACAGTTCTCATGGTTCATCTATAATCTAGACAGAGAGAGTAAGAAGAAATGTGACAACTACAAGTAATCCTTTACTTGCTTTGGATTTACATATATTGTCTGATGAACCTGTGGTGGATGATTCTGCTCAAAAAGAAAGAGTGGCCTTTACTGACTTGGTAAATGCCTTGCATAATAAGTTAATGAAACTAAAGCATCTACAGTGGCAAAGACATCATTTGGAGGCCTGTTTGCAGGATAGCATAGTTCCCAGAGGCCTTTGTGTACTGTGCATGCTTTCGCAGGGTGAGTACTATCCATAACTTTTAGCCAAGTGGCAGTGTTTACATTTAGAGACTAGTTTCTCATACATGCATTTACTGTTAGATTTTCATGCTTCACAAGATAATATTTTGGTGAAAGAAGTTGAGACTTTCTGAAAAGATTTAGAGCTGGAATATGTTGGTGATTTTTACATGAATAAACTAAATGAGATGTGTTATTTGGTATCTACCTTAGACATGAAATTGCAGCAAACAAAAACTAAGAAACTGATCAAGATTTTAGACAGGACAACATTTTCATGTGACCTAAAGAAAAAACAGTTCGGGCTGAAGCATTTTATTTCTCCAGCGAAAAAATCGTTGAAAACCTCTACCTACCAGGGCAGGCACCCTCATTTTCGTGCATGTAGTTGTAATGTTTCCATGACTACTAGGGAGGAGTTGAGCAGTACATAGGTCAGGTCCACCGTTCAGTGTCCAACTGTAGCACCAGTAGAGATGACATGAAGGCAGATAGATGACCATACTTGTGTGGAGGAGACCAACATGGCAACCTCCAAACTGATTCATTGACCAGGACAGGAGCCAACTGCTGACACCAATGGGAGGACAACCTTTGACTTCCAGCATGGAAAATGAGTTGGCATGGCTAGGAGCACAGCCGATAGTTTTTTGAGATGGGGAAAGGGTTCTTTTTTGTCTCTGCCTGTACCAGTCAAGAAGAAGCACGAGTGGAGACAAGAGCCATATGAATCAGAGAGGTGAAGAAGCAGCGAATATCTACTTGACTGGTAATACTAACTGCATTGCTTATAATGTATCTGACTATTTTTTGTCTGCAGATGAACAATATGTTCTTAACAAAGGCTTAACATTTGTACCGAGTACAAGAACTGTATATTCTCAGGTTATTCTTGACTTGATGTTATATTGTAGGAATGTGTCACTTATAAATTTATATGGTAATTCAAACTAGCCACAGAAGAAGTTGAAAGACCAGCACTTTTACTCCACCTATTAACTCTACTGTTCTCACTTTTGTGAGACTGTGTGAATCTGATATTTAACGTTTCCTAGAAGATAAGGGCAATAGCAAGTTCTGTCCATTTCACAGAGGCAAGCATTGAATTCACTGAAAAATAATGCAGATATTTTGATAAAGCAGATAAGGGGGGAGCTGTAGTAGTAATGAATAAGAGTTTCTGTCAGAAGTTTTACAACTGCTACAGAATGAACACACCTATTTGTATATCCCCTATAATGGTTAATACTATAGCTGACAAGGTAAAGCAACATTTTGCAGAATTAAAACAATTGGTGCTAATTTCAGAGGACTTGTGCACATTTTTATGGACAGAACATCCAATGGTGCCTTTATTTAAGGCACTACCCAAGATGCGTAATGGTCTGGTTGACCCCCCCCCCCACTGAGACCTTTTCTC
Source organism: Protopterus annectens (assembly GCF_019279795.1). Classification (NCBI taxonomy): domain Eukaryota; kingdom Metazoa; phylum Chordata; order Ceratodontiformes; family Protopteridae; genus Protopterus; species Protopterus annectens. Next base: position 478,991,124 of record NC_056750.1, read on the forward strand.
TCAGGCAGGGTTTGTGTCACAGAGATGTATCTATCTATTTGGATAGAATGTACACTGAAAAAAGCTTTAGATAAATTTCCCAGTATACTAAGAGATACAGGACATGTCCTAACATTGTTGCATGAGTGTATTATACAGAATGAAGGACAGAATTATATTATGGTTACACTAGATGTAAAGAATTTATTTACTGTCATTAGAAATGCCTACGGCATATCAGCCATAGAACACATACTATCACAAGTAGCTAACTTTGAGCTTGATAAAATTAGGCTGATAAGTGAGCTGCTTAAAATAGTGTTAGAAAATAACATATTTATGTGTCAAGATGCATGTTCTCGCCAGAAGCAGAGTGGCTATGGGCACCCCTTGTGCTAACACTTACACAAATTTAGTGCTAGCTTACTTTGAGAATGAAGTTCTATATGGAGGACAAGTTAATTTTATATGTGTGTTTTGTGCATGACTTTTTTTTTTGTATGGGGGAGTGTCATGGATTTACGAAGATTTGTTGAATATTTGGAATCTACGACCACTTTGCTTAGAATCACTATGCAATATTCGAGTAGAGCTTTGGACTTTTTGGATGTAAAATTTCTGAGGGATGAGAATGGAGTTCTGGATACAACCTTATTTAGAAAAAACTTTTGAATCGCATGCTATCAAGAATAGCATGCTATCTTATGACAGTATGCATCCTAGGTATATGTTCAATGGCATAATAAGGGGGCAGGTTGATAGAATTTCATGTATATGTACACGAGATACACATTTCGAACAAGAAATAGACAAGTTCGAGAGTAACCTCTGTCAAAGGGGATACAATGAAAATAGAGTTCAAGATGCTATTACTAAAAGTAAACAATACAGAAGTAATAGGTCTAGGCCTTGGTTCTCCCATAAACAACAGGATGGAACACCTGTTCAGTCTAGAGCCTCACAGATGAATAATGTGAGGCTAATGTTAACATAGTAATAACATAGGGGGGAATATGTGATTATAATAAAAAAAAATTGTAATGTTTTGCTGACAGATTAAGGTACAGCCAAGGTAGTGGGAGTAAACAGTTTTTGGCTTTAGTAGAAATAAAAATCTGAAGGATTTATTATGTCATAAAGGGAATACAGAAAACACTAGGAACAATTTTACGTAATGTGAGGTACATGAAAATGCAGAAATTGCAAAGCATGTGAGTATATTGTGGAGGCAGAATCCTATGTGCACCCTGTATCAGGAAAACAATATTATTTTGATCTGTATGCAGATTGTAGAAAAAAGAATGTTTACCTGGCTGTGTCAGGACTTTAGCTCGTTCTATGTAGGAAAAACTAACTGTATGCTGAAAAACAGAATGTTGAGCCATTTGGTCTCCAAGACTAAAACATGAACAAAATGCACTTTCCAGCACATTTCTAAGTATGAAAATCATAGGTTAAAGTTAGTTTATGGTTATACAATATGTAAATAAAAACAAAAATGGAGGTGATTTTGATTAATGAGACAGAGTTGAATGAAACTAAATGGATCATTGAGCGAGCTGCATACAAAACCAAAAGATTAATACTTCTGAACTATTGTCTCTACAAAGACTAAATATATCGTTTTAATAACTTGTGACATTGCACAAATATCGTGAGGGGTGCAATTTTGGCAATTCTGATTCATTAAGACATCTTTAGCTTTAGGCCTGCAGAGTTTACTGTTTTCTGGAATAGGCTATTTATATGTGCATTTCAGTATGACAATGCTATGCAGTAAACAAGTTTTGCCACCTTTTCAGATGTCCAAAATGTAAAAGTATTTAATAAAATGTGGAATTTTCTAGGATAAATGATACTTGCAATCACTTCAAGGAGATGGACTTTACTTGGTTACCAAATAATACCTTAATAAAATGAGTAGTTTCATATACTGAGGTTTTTCATGTAGAAAACTTTTATTCATTTTCTAGAGAAAATCTAGGCAGCATTTTTTAACCAAAAATATTTAAGGTAATTAATATTTATTGTTTTTTGACTCGCCTGCCTAAATAGGGATCGTCATGCATAAAGTGGACTATAGGAGGCAATTGTAGCAGGAATTCAGAAAATGAGTGTGCAGTTATCATAACTAATACTAACCTAGATGAAAGGGGGTTCCCATTTAATATGGCATTTTGTGTTTGAACAACTAACTGCACCATTTCTGGAATGGGCTATGAATTGCTTTCACCCATAACAAAAAGGCAGCCTTTGTGCTTTTACATGTATTAGTATTACAAAACGTGTGCTGTACATGAGCAGTTAAAGCCTTTGGAACTGAAGCATGGCAACTGACATCATCCTTCAATGAACCCCTGTGACCTTTGGGGAAAATACAATACAAGACATGTATAAACTTCACTGATCTAGTAGTGCTGTTCAGGATGTGTGAGCAGGAGAGTGAAAACACTATTGACTTGATTCTGGGTCCACTCTGTACAAGTATTATAGTAAGAATGAAGTACTGTATGTGATGGTTGTGCACTTCTGTTCTTTTAGCAGGCTGCTAGTCCTGGGATTGAACATATAAACAGTTAACACTTGGATCCTATTCTTTTCCAGAAAATTGCCAGTTTGTGGGCACTTGGAGGGGGGGGGTATGGTGGCATCATGATTTTGTTTTGGCTGTACAATTAGAGGCTCCCTGCAGAGGTTGCGTTGCTGGTGTGGAGGTGTGCATAACGTATCTTGCTGTGAAAGGTTATCTGAATTTCTTGTATAAATGCAATTTAGGAAGGTAATTATTGTCCAACTGACTTGTAGTTTTCTGGTTATATCTAACGTGCATAAAATGGTCCCTTTGAGAAATTGGCAATTTTAAGCACTCTAATAGAACTTTGCCAGCAGTGTCTTAAGAAATAAGAACTGAGAGCACCAAATAGATAAATGATGCGGGACTGGGTTATAGGACTGGGTAAAAGTGGTGTTCAGCTGTGTCAGACAGAAAAATGGATGACTTCTAGAAGAATCTTGGTTGCCTTGCACCTTGAGATGGTCTGATCTTCATTTGTTTTTTGTCTGTTATAAGATTGTGTAAATTTCTAAAGTGATGGCCTGCATATAAGTAGTAATGCTGTATTATAATAATTTTAATGACTGTATTATATAGTAGTCAGTTAAGGATTCATAGGTTCGGGTTCATACCTATCAGCCCTAGGGCCTATACAAGCCTAGCCATAGAAATTCCCTGGCTATTTCTTCCCACATTATTTACTTTCCTGGACCCCTGTATAGCAGGGCGACTGACGTGATCCCTGGGGTGAATTTCCTTTCTCCCATCCAATCATCAAGGTTCCTCTTGAAGAGGTCCAAAGAGGCACTCTGCTTGACATGTATGGGCAATCTATTCCAGAGTCTGGGGAGTCTCTGGGTCAGGAACCTATCCCTCCAGCATGTTTTGTTTATTGTGATGACAAGGTTTAGATCCCTGGAGCATGTAGCTGTGAGGGATTGGGATTTCTTTAAGTGTAGCATGTCCAACAGCTCTGGGTTTGACATGGCCTTGTATGTTAAGCAGTGATCGACTCTGAGTAGACGATATGCAACAGAGTATAGCTGGAGTTTAAGGCGGTCAGCGTAGGGTATCTGCTTTAGGCCTGTGATTCTTTTAGTGAGGTATTTCTGAGGCCTTTCCACTTGTTGCAGATGTCTTGAGAGGTACATACCAAATGGGGCATTGTATTCTATATGGGGCGTTGTATTCTATAATGGGTCTAATGAGGGATGAGTACAGTGGGACAATGACCTCCTTTTTCTGGATGAAAAGCCCTTCGTGATGAGGTGTGCCACATAGAAGGATTTCCTGACTGTTGTGGCGATGTGGATATCGAAGGTGAGACCACTGTCCACCTGTGTCCCTAAGTCTCTTATCACACTTTCTGTGTTTACTGTACTGCCACCTATATGGTAATTCATGGATACATGTTTTTTCCCAAAGGGGATAACAATACATTTCTTGGCATTGAGCTTGAGCCCATGGCTCTGGCACCAAGCATCTGTTTCTGTAAGGCCCTTTTGTAGAGTATCCACATCATTTAGGGATTCAATAATGGCTCCCAGTTTGCAGTCATCTGCAAACTTTGTTGGCCAGAGTCCCTTAGTGTTGACCTGTACTTCAGAGAAGTGGATGCCAAACAAGAGCGGCCCCAGGACTGAACCCTGAGGTACTCCACTTGTCTGGTGCTGGATTTGGAGTCTGCTACTTTTACAGTGTGGGTTCTATCAGTAAGCCATTTAGCAACCCATTGGGTGACATGGGGATTAATGCCCAACTTAGTAAGTTTATCTATGATACCAGAGTGGGGGATGGTGTCAAAGGCCTTGGCAAGGTCTAGATAGGCTGTGTGGACCACCTTACCCTTGTCCATGGACCACCTTACCCTTGTCCATGGCTCTGGAGACTGATTCAAAGAAGTCAATCAGGTTCAGGAGACAAGATCGGCCCTTCACAAACCCAAACTGGGTGGGGTCCAGTGTTTGAAGGTTGCCAATGTCTTTGTTTATAAGTTCCATGATAATTCTGTGGTAGAAAGATTAAACTGATGTCATAAAATTGTTAATCATCTGCTTCACATAAGCTGTGACAATTATATTGCTTTCAAAATGTTTTCCATACTATTTGGTTATCCACTTCACTTGTTGACAGTAATTTTAAATTCACAGTTGTATAGTGACATGCCAAAATCCTTAATAGTCGACAAAAGCATGTTTCTTCATTTTTCTTTTCCTAAAAAAAAAAAAGAAAAAAGTGGGGGAAGGGGACCATAAAATCACATATCTGGGCAATGGTACAGATTTAAATAGTATCAGAAACTGCATTTAATCAGTAATGTAACTCCTTGGAACTTTATATCAGAAAAATGTAATTGCCATTGGATTTATTAAGTGTCTCTGCTTGTAGATCTAGTGCAGCTCTTTTTAATGTATCCAGTAGAGGTAATTTTAGAATGCTGCAAAGTTTTTTGGTCTGTGAATGGCACCGGGGGGGCCCAGAATCTAAGGTCACCAGAGGGTTACAACCTAAAGCAAGAGATGAGAAACAATACTGCTTCCAAGCAGCAGTATATTTGATCTATCTTGTTATGGCTGTTAAGATGAGGCTATTGAAAATGTAAGGCATGACATTATCAGTGCACTCTAGGGTTTGGTAGTATCACAAGCCATATGCTGATACTCTTGAGGTGGCAACTGCAGTGATGCAGGACTGCTACTGAATGCTTGGATTGCTGCATGGGTCCTGTACTGACCAGATGCCCATGCTTTTATATTTTGTGTTGCTTATTGTAGCCCTCAGCTAGTGTCCCTAGGGTTCAGGCTGCTTTGGGACAGAGCCAATAGGTACTTACAATGGCACACTCTTTGGGGGGGGGGGGTGGTAGTAAGTTTATGCCAGTAACTGTATTAATAGAATTTACCATGTCATATGCTAGTGGCTCTGCAGATCCCATGTCTCTTGCAGCTAGACTTGAAGTGACCTGTCCAGGGCATGCTTGTCTCCAATAATATAGTCCCCGTTACTGATGTCTTTTGTTGCACTGACAAATCTTAAGTGCCTAGATTTTAATTTTCTGATGCTGGAGCAGTTAGGGTCTCTGCAGTGCTGGCACAAGTGGCTATCTTTTTGTTTTTTCCTTCTCCCCTCTGAGCAATTTACAGTCTCTGTTTGTTTTACAGATGTACCACTGCTCTACAGATATCCAGGCTTTACTGCATTATTTGTCTGTATGGTATATACATAATGCTGTTTAGTTGGAAGTTTAGATTCTGAGACATTTTGTATTGTCACTGAAACTTGTCTACAGTGCTACTGCTTGCTTGGTTTCTTGAATAGTTGTATTTCTTGCATCCTGTCTCTTTTTTTTTTTTTTTTTTTTTTTTTGGGGGGGGGCCCTAAATGATGGCTTAACTTAGGCCAGCTATCTTAAGTAAGTAACCATTATTGCAGACTGCCTGTACTTTGGCAGCCATTGCCTAGGGCTTGCATGATCTAGCCACATTTAAGCATGCCCAGAGGACATATATATTATTTACCATTCTCAAAATAAAAAAAACACTATCCCACAAAATGTACCACCATAATTCTTGCTGCCTCTCTCATGATTAGTCACACATTTTGCACAGGTTACCACTTTTTGAGACTTTGAGAAATATTGCAACGTTGAAGCTGTTTTTACCTTGCATGGCGTAACTGAATTTGCAAAATTAATAAATTACAGAAATGTGTTCCTAATGCAAACAATAGACTGCTTGGAAAGTTTATTGCACAAGATCTAGTGATCAGAGGCTTGGAGTATAAATGAGCTTTGTCAACTATTCTATCATAGTAGATCCTGTTCCATTTGCTTAATCCTAGCTGGGTGCATATCCTTGTCTGTGTGGGCCTTTTACTGAAAGGCTTTTGTGAAATGTTGGATGTATTGTGGTTTCTACCTTGCAGATTCTGCTGATGCCAGACAAAGCAGTAGAATAAAAGCATAAAGGGAAAGGCCAGAAGCAGCATAAATAAACAAATGTGTGTTTATATTGCCAGTGTATGAATTGCAGTGACTTCTGGTGTGGGGAAGAGGAGGACTGGGATAGTAAACTAATGAAGATAAATATCTGGGTAAACAGGACAGGTCAGGCTGCTTTAATGACCAGCAGGTGCAAAGGTTTTGGGGGATAATGTATGGTAGAAATCTGCTTGCAGGGAAAAGCTGAACTCTTCTCCTGCATTTAGGTATCCTGTTTGATGCATCATTTTAAAAATATGCCTTCTTTGTAGTACCAGATCTCTTAATGATGGATATGAAGTATCTCTGTAAGTGGAAATCATGTGAAGGAATGCAGGCAGGTTTTTGCTGTAAGAGAGAAATTGAGATACTACTGTTTTGTCATGTATGAATAATTCAGTCTCGTGCATAGCCTTTGATTCTATACTATCCTGAAATTGTTTTCTATAAAATGATTTGATTTTGAACCCATTGTGAAACTGCATTTAAAAGGAAGGACCATTGTGTACATTAAAACCCTATGCTTTGCTATTTGGATTCTTCACCTACAACAAAATGTCACTACATTTAGACCATCTGTGCGTTCAGCTTATGAATTCTCTTATGATTCTTTCTGCAAGTGCTGTGAATATTTGAATATTTGTTTTGCACTCTGCATTTTCTGCAGAACCTTTTTTTTTTTTCCTTTTTTTTTTCTTAACAGGTTTAAATATGCTTCACAGACTGTATCAAAGAACAGTAATGATTATGCATAGACTTCTAAACACCAAGAATTATTGCTTGAATAATACGACTCCATTTGTGTGAATTCCTTGTCTGTTTTTTTTTTTTTTTTTAGGTCATTGTTGTGCCATGGTTAAGTAAAATATCTTAATCAAAAAAATCCTTATGAAGCAAGTGGCTTGGTTATAGTCCATTTTATACTTGTCCATTTGAGGACCGTGCATTGATTTCCTATGTCTGGAATCTGAGATGTGCACACTTTTTTGTGTGTAGAAATATATCTTATCTCCATATAAATAAATATCCATCCATCCTCACCCCTTCATAATGTGTGTGTCTATGTATATGTGTGTAATATTTATTTATTTAATATATATATATATAATTTATTTTTATATATATATATTAATTTATTTAAACTGTGGTGTTTACCCTTCTATAGGATGTATTATTATTAATTATTATTATAATAATTAGTAGTATTATTAGTTGTAGTATTGTGGTGGTTTGGGTACAAGTGCTTATTTTCACATGAAATCAGTGGGCATAAGACTTTACTTGTATTATTTTGATTGCATATGGGCACAAATAGCAGAAAATGGTCGTTATTTCTGTGTTTTGAATTAAGTATAGGTTTCAGTTAAACTGATTCAAATTTGATTTAACTATGGTTTAGGACCAAACAACTTCAGTCAGCATTGTTTAATAGCTTGTGTGTAGGCATTTTGTAATGCTGATTTTTGAGATTTTATTAACATGGTTCTAAATTAATATTCTGCTTTCTTGTTGGAGCTTGGTTTGCATTCCCCTCCAATGAAAATACAAGCACTTATGTTGAAATTTTCCATGGCTTTGGTACAAATAGTGAAACTTTCCAGTAGTCTCAACTGCCTGAATATTCTATATAATGGAGTTAATGTGTACCCTACCTCAAATTTTCTCTTGGGGACTAAAACTCCTTCACACAACAGCTTTGATCCAGAAATTTGTGGACCGGATTTAACTGAATTTGTAGAATGTCACAAATGCACATAAATGATGAACTGGTCCTTAGTAAAGCCTTCTGCAGTGATTACTTTCCCACTCTTTGGATAAAATGTTCCCCTATACCTCTCTGTCCACTTAAATTTACATTAGACAATTCATACTCTAGATGTCCATTCTTGTCGCAACTAGAAATCTCCATGAGAATTCTGGTGGTCATTCTTTGCATTTAGATGTTTCTAGAGCCAAAACTACTACTTGCACACTAGTATATCTCTGCCACTGCCCTTTATCACAGTGGCCAAATTTGTCATAGTTTTCCAACCATTTCAGTTTGTGTGACATGGCTTCTGCTAGTATTTAAAAGATCTGAATAGCTGAGATGGACGCCAGAATTTTCTGTTCACAATTTTGAAGACTACAGAGAAGTCTGCTGTCCAGAAACTGTTGCCTCCATCTATATCACTGCAAATGATTGAGTTTGTACTGCAGGTATCGATTATGTCTGCGATGTTAGTTTTCCACATGATCACAGTTAACTGTAGACAGTTATTAATGATGGATAATTATCCATTTGTAGATCCAACAGGAAGACGCAGTAGTAACCTTTGGATTAGAATAACAATAGTGGATGGGCAGAGGATTAGGCTTTCTAGATGGACCTTTTCTGTGTGTCTAATGTGTCTTCAGCTGAAAGTCATTCTGAGCAAAAGTGTTCAAAGCTGCACATCAAAACTTATGAACAGATATTCCATATGGAGTATTCAGAGCCCAAGTCATGGAGACAAATCATGTGGGCAGGCAGTGATGTCGTTTGAAGGTGATGCATGTTTTAATGACAAGTTTGATATGTGTGAGCAGTTTAAAATGATGTAGTATGAGGTTTTTTATTAGCAGGATGAATGTTAGTGATACTTCTGAGAGTCTCATCACATAGAAGTGCAAGTGTAGACTGATATGCAGGCCAGCGCATTATGTTAGCACACAATATGTATGGAGACCAATCTCAAACCAGGTAAGCTGTAGCAATCTCAGCAGCCAGGCTGTATAACACCCCACTGATGATGGGTGTGTGTGTGTGTGCTGCTGTTGTTGAAGAATAACTTATTAGCTTATAGCTGTGCAGATTTTCTCAGATGCCCAGAGTATGGAGCAGGCTAAATTTTAGTAATGGGAATCTGATGTCTGGTTGGGATATGCATGTAAGTGTGTGGCTAAATTTTAAAACTATACACCAGCCATTGCATTCCATGACACTTCTATTTTTCTATGCTGTTTCAGTTGTTCCTCTGTGGTATATTCATGGACAAGCAACATGACTTGTACAACATATGATTTACTCAAATGAATATCAGCAACACTTCCTAAAGTTTCTCACATTCTGACTTTTTTGGCTCTAGTTGTGGGTAGTGACTATCCTCTTTTACCAGAACATTAATTTCTCTGGCAATGTGATATTTTATTGAAGGCTCCTAATGTTGAAATATAAATTAATCCAAATGTATGATCATGAATACTTAATTTAAAAAAGGGTGAAAATTCCACCACTGACTACAGTCCTCTATCCTGCATTATTGCAGTTATCAGATGGCACTTACACAATAGCTAACATTATCTTAATGACTGCCATGGGTTGACTAGTGAGTTCATTTAATGAGTATGATTTTAACTTGGCCATGTTGAGATTGTTCACTTAACCAGTTCACTACATTTGTCTGAAATTGTATAGTAAATATTGACACCATGAAAGTCAGCAACTGTTTGTTTAAATTTTCAGTTTTGCTTGATGCCTGAATAGCTCAAATATAAAATGAGTCATCAAAACCCAGTTAAGATGTAGAAGGGTACAATAAACCTGGTCAGCCCTTAAAATGCATTTCAGATTTCTGCCCTTTCTGCATGCATCCTTCTCTCCTTAGCCTTTCTGCATCTGCCTCATGCCCACATGAATGCCTCAGTATATGCCCTCCAAGACCCCAACCACTCATCAATTCCAAATGTCTATGGTCTTCTCTGTAAAGTACTTTGAGGGATTTGGGGAGAAGATGACTGGTGCCTGTGCCCCCTCCTTCTGTATCTTGCTAGTCAGGATGCCCTTTGTTTCCATGATAGATTTTCCAAACTATTATGTCCCTTTATCTATTACGGTCTTGGGTGAGGAGAGCTCAGGCTTTTCTGTGGTCATACCCTTCTGCGCCCATCACTTGTATCGTTTGAGTAGTTTCCTGTATGTTCCTTAAGCTTGATGATTTTGCCTTGTATGGCCTCCAGACTCATTGCTCAGGGTCTGGTGAGACCAGGGACCCATAGTCTGGAAATATCAGTTGTGGTTGTAAATCTCTGTCATGCTTCTCTTAGAATCCAAGTCCAGTTTTGATTAAACACCTGCAGGTCTTACTTCTGAATTGCTGCCATTTGTTCCCCTCACTCCAACACATAATAATTTATTTGCACCGAAATGCAACTATTCCCTTTCACCTCAGTTTTGTCCAAATCCTCTCTTAATGACCCCCTCCCCAGTCCCATGTTAGTACTTATTCCCACTTGTATTGCAACATTAGCTCTCCTAATATCTCTGGGTGGTTTGTGGTATAACAAGGAACAATTTTTTTTCCATTCTACAGGGTGTGGCAGACTGGTACACTGTGAAGAAAATTTTTACAGTACTTGTATGTGGTTAACGAAATCTGTGTTCATCAATGGGAAATTGCAAATCCAGACCCTGGCTTTGTTGACGTTGTTCCTTTTACACAGGGGCAGCTTGTAGATGACCTAAGGCCCAGGCATATAACAAAGCCATTTTAGTATGTGGGAATTGATAGTAAATGGGTAAACTGGGGCATGAATGGCTAGGTTAAAATGGCTTTAGGACCATAATCCTAGTAACATTCTATTATGCAAAAGAGCTGGATATGTGTAGTAGTGAGGTGAGATGTGGCTGCATTGTATCCATGGCCATTGAAACACTTTATTCATGATGTTCCATTATGTAAACATTTTTGGTGCTTTTGAAAGTGGCTACATTTTTTAATTGCTACTGAAAAAATTGTGCTACAGAGTTACCAATAAGTGCTCAGTCACCCCTAAGTGCGGAAAAGTTAATGCAACCAAATAAAACAACTTCACCTCCAATACGAGCAGCTCCACACTGTCACACAAGCATTTCCACAACACCAGGATTAAAAATTAGTACTTTTAATGCAAGAATACAAAAATCAACGCCACTACATAGAAACAGTTAAGCACTTTCACCCATAAAACTTTTTTGGTGCCAAAACCTACTAATTCAAATGTTTGCGTTCTTGTGCATTAAAGCAATATTATCTATCTAAATGCATTACCCTGTCTATAAAAAAGCATATGCTCAAAATCCTGAAAATACATATAATACACTAATAAAAACTAATAAAAACACATAAATCTAAAAGAATACTGTCACTATTACTTAATTTTTGTCAGAATACATGCCATTGTTGAATGTACTCTATTGTTGTTAATGTTTCCACGGAATGTGGAACTGTAACCACAGTGACTGTTGCTAGAGTAACTACTTAATTTTGTACGAGGACATCATGATGCTGTTATGACCTTACTTGTATATGCGTTAAATCAGAAACTGTGTTCACGCAGAACTCTAAATGTAAGTTTATAGAAAATTTAAAAAATGTGTAGATCTAATGATCATTATCCTGAACATGGCAGATATTAAACTATAGTATTAATTGGTTACTACTGTCCTTAATCATATATCAAACAGAAACTACACCTTTGTGAACCAATAATAATGAAATGAGATGTGAAAATACAACTGTCTATATGTGTGTATATGAATATATGTGTGTGTGTATGTGTATAGCCTATTCATCTCCAAACTAAGGGATAGTTGGAATTGGTCACTGGAAGGGACATATGGAATAAAAATTGACCATAAATTGTTCCCAATTCTTCTTCAATATGGGCTTGCAAGATATATAGTCATTGAGCCCTGGCGGTGATGTGGCATCAAGATATAACTGCCACCAAGTCTCCCTATAACTTAATAAACTCTTGTAGTCCCTACCTCGAGGATCATTTTTGATGGTGTCTAATATAGCAAATTTGAATTCATGTGTCTGACTTTTCATTTCTATGTGCTTTATATAAAGCACTTGTAGGATCCCTCTTCCTTATATTATACATGTGCTTGTATATACATTTTTTTTAAACACCTGTCTGTCTTCCCAATGTAATAACCTGTGCATTCCTTGCACATTGCTATATAAATCACCATTTTAGTATTACAATTCCTTTTAACAAATGTAAGTTTGGGTTTGAATGAATTCTGTATCACTATTTCCTTTTTGTCTGTAATATGACTACACTGGTTACACAAACCACATTTTGTAGTGTACTGTGTTCTTCCACTGCTATTATAATTTCTAATTATTTTATATTGTTCTAAATAGCCTTTAATCTTCTTTCCCATCTTAAATATTATTCCTGGTTTACTACCTATAATTTCTGAGAGTCTTGTATCGCTGGTGATCAAATACCAATAATTCATAATGATTCCAATAACATCATTGACAATTGGACAATATAATGCTATAAAAGATCTCTGATGATCCATCCCTTTGATTTCCCTGTTAGTGTGATCACTAACCTTGGTTACTAAATTGTTGTCCATGCCAGATCCTAAGAGTGGTTTATATTTGTTACCCCATTCTTGTAACACATTTGTCCACCTCATTCAACATTTTGTGTGGGTATCCTCTCTCATAGAACATATTATTAATAAGACTAATTTCCTCTACTAAGGTATTATAATCCGATGTCATACGTGAGGCTCTTGTACGTTGTCCTTTAATTTAAAGGGATGAAAACTACTGTATTCAAGATGATCATTAGAGAAAGTATCTTTCCTAAAAATTTTAGAATACCAACACCCTTCATGTTTATTTACATATGTATCCAAATATGCGATACCCTCCTTACTTTGAGAATATGTAAATTTAAGAAACTCGCTGCTATTATTCAAAAATTTGATGAATTCATCCAGTCTGTCCATACTTGAATTCCACAACATATAAATGTAGTCTAAAAATCTCGAATAATGAAAAATGTTAGAGAAGTGTGAGCTAGGGAATAAGATGTTATCTTCCCAATCTAGCATCACCAGGTTGGCAAATATGGGAGCACATGCTGCTCCCATGGCTACCCCTCTGGTTTGCCTGAAATGCTCACCCTTACCCTCATAATAAATAAAGTTCTTCTCTAACACTATGTTCATTAATTCCATGAGTAGACTGACTTCTTCCCATTAATTAATTTTTAATCCTGGCGTTGTGGAAATGCTTATGTGACAGTGTGGAGCTGTTCGTATTGGGGGTGAAGCTGTTTTATTTGGTCGCATTAACTTTTCCGCACTTATTGGTAACTCCGTAGCACAATTTTTTCAGTAGCAGTTATTGTGTTTATACATTTTTTAATTTCTGGATCTTGTGGGGGAATATTTATTCTAGGATGCTGCCACTAAATTATTACATGAGGCTGAAAAAAAAAACAAAGCTATGTGGAATAAGGGATGGACATTCTCTGAATTTGTCTCCATTTCTTTACCATGACCTGCATTCTTAAATGTTAATCAAAGGGGGACGGGTTACAGACTTTGCTTCAGCAGCTTGTTAGCCAAGATACTAAATAGGAAGGTGGCCATAGCAGTGCTAGTGGTCTGTTTAGTTGTGTACTGTGTGTTTCCATTAAATACTCCTCTGTGGGGCAATGCATTCCTTTAGTATGATAATCTAAAAAGAATGCTGACCTTTATATACTAATGGAAAATAATGAATCTAATATTTTAAAAGAAAAATTGTATGCGGTGAGCAAAGTAATAGAGTAGATAATGAGCTGGCAGTTACATGTTCTTCAGTTAGACTACGGCTTCTATCACTGATGGAAGTTAAATGAAGCCCAAGCAGCTGAAACTGAAATACTGATTATGCATTTAACCAGAGCTTTTTATTTAACATTTGTTTACCGGGAAAGTCCTTGAAACTAAGCCGCTTTTCGGAGGAGGCCTGGGAAGAAATGCTCTAGATATAAGTCTTTATAACGTGGGAGGAAACTCATGCACTTGAAGGAAACGCATGAATGAGGAAAGGACATGCAGACTCCACACAGAAGGCACCCCAGATGAGAATGAACTGCAGAACCTGTTGCTGTGAGGTGACAAAACAACTGCTGCACTACTGCGCTGTCCATATGTCTGATTAGTGGGATCTATTATACCCCCATTGCTGAGGGGGACTGCATCCTTCTACTAGTTGGTCTAATATCACTAAACATCAGGTTAAGTTAAAAAAAAATATTTTTAGTTGCCTGTTCCATCTAACATTCTTGACCAAATGATATTCAGAGTGGGTTTTTGGTAGTCCATTTACGATAACTGAATGGTTTGAATTAATCCTCAGCTTTGTACACTAATTTATTAGTCCTGTATTACATTAGTTGAATTACTTCAAAAGTAGGACAATTGATCATTAAGAGAATAATGGAGAAAAAAAAGGTATGGTATGATTGAACAAAGTTAAGGAAAAGAATATGGAACATATTGTGATTTAGTCTTAAATGCTAAAAATGGTGCATAACATTAAAACAAAAAAGTGAAACATGAATACATCAGACACCTAAACTTTTGTATATCAGATTTTGTTTCATTCAGGGGATGATGCATTATTTGTAGACAAAAATATTACCAAATAACTATTTTAAAATGCAAGAGTAGAAAAGAAGTCATTTGATCTTGCACTAATCCTTGTGTACATTTTTTGGGGGGCAAAATGATGCATACTGCTACCTTAACCAGGCAAAGGCATTTGACAAGGTACCTCACTTGGTTGTTACAGAAAAACTCACAAATTTAGGCATAAATATCCATCAGTCACATGGCTCCTGGACAGGACGCATGAAGTTAGGGTGGGGGAACCCACCTATAACAAGAGGGTTGTTACTAGTGGTGTCCCAAAGGACTCAGTACTGGGACCCTGTTGGCAATATATTTCGCTGAAGTCAAGCAAACCTAGAGGGCCTTTTGCTGACCAGATTTGCTGATGACTACATGTTGGGTGCAATCACTGAATCCCCCAAAGATGTAGATATCCTCAAGGAAGTTCTGACGCAGACAAATAACTAGTGCTACAACTATGGCCCAAAACCTAATGCAAAACAACGTATAATTTATACCCTTGGGAATAACACCACCCCTGAAAATTACAACATTGATAAGACTCCCCTAAGAGTAGACCCAGTTGTAAGGGACTTGGGAGATCTGGTTGAAAGTAACTTTAATCACCGCGTATCCATGGTGGTGAGAAAATCTTCTGTGGCACAACTTTTATAAGTAATGGCATAGTTCATAGGTAGGTACTAGGCTATTGGCCCTAGGGCCTATATAAGCCTAGCTGAAAAGGTACCCTGGCTTTCGCCACTGAAGAAAATTATTTTCCTGTGCCCCTGTCGAGCAGAGCCCCAAAGGTGATCCCTGGGGTGAATTTCCCATTTCCCATCCAAGATTTTTGAGTGCTAATGCGGAGCTTTGTTTGATTATAGATAGGTAGTTTGTTCCAGAGTATGGGAAGTCTCTGGGACAGGATACTATCCCTCCAGCATGTTCAGTTTTATTGTGGTGACAAGATTTAGGTCCCTAGAGCATGTAGGGATTGGAATTTCTTTTAGTGGAGTATGTCCAACAGCTCTGGGTTTGACATAGCTTTGGATGTTAGACAGATTGCCTCTGAGTAGGTGATATGTGACTGAGTAAAGCTGGAGTTTTTTGAGACTGTCTGCATAGGGCATCTGTTTGAGGCCAGTAATACTCTGAGGTATTTCTGTGGTGTTTCCAGTTATTGTCTTGTGAGGTACATACCAAAAGGAGCATTTTACTCTAGAATAGGTCTAATGAGTGATGAGCAAAGAGGAACAATGATTTTTTTTTTTTTTCCCCTGGATGAGAACCCTTTTGTGATGAGGTGTTCCACAGACTTTCCTGACTACTGTGGCAATGTGATTATCAAAGGAGAGACTACAGTCCCCCTGTGTCCCAAGGTCTCATCACACTTTCAGTGTTAAGTAGACTACCACCTATGTGGTAGCTCATGGGTACAGAGTTGCCAAAAGGGATGACCATGCACTTTTTGGCACTGAGCCTGAGGCCATGGCTTTTGACACCAGGCATCTGTCTCAGTGACTTTCTTTTGTAGGATGTCCACATCATTATGAGTTTCAATTTATGGCTCCTAGTTTGCAGTCATCTGCAAACTTAAGTTAGCCAAAGACCTTCTGTGTTAGCCTGATCTTCTGAAAAGTAGATGACAAACAGGATAGGACCCAGGACTGAACCCGGTGGTACTCCACTTGTCACTGGTCTGAAGTCTGATTTGGAGTCTGCTACCTTCACAGTGTGGGTTCAGTCATTGAGTCAGTTGGCAAGCCATCTTGTGACATAGGGATTTATACCTAGTTTAGTGAGTTTATCTATAATTCCAGAGTGCGGGATGGTGTCAAAAGCCTTGGCGAGATCTAGATAGGCTGTGTGAACCACCTTACCCCCGTCTATGGCTTTGGTGACTGCTTCAAAGAAGTCTATCAGATTTAGGAGACATGATCTGCCTTTTACAAACCCAAACTGGTAATCTCCAAACTGTGGACCCCACCCAATGTCCTTGTTTACAAGTTCCATGATGCGTTCCATGGCCTTGCAGGCCAGGCTCGTTAGGCTAATGGGACAGTAGTTCCCAGGGTCCATAGTAGCTCCCACTTTGTAGAGTAGTAAACCATCGCTGTGCATCATTTAGTGGCCTGAGGTGAGGTTATGATTGAACATGGTGTAAACAAATCGCTAGTAATGTCAGCTCCAACGAACGGTACAGAAAGTAATGCAGTAAATAGCGTAGGAATGTCTGCTGTTAATCCACTGCCAAAATAGACTGCCAAAATACCGGTAACACCACAAAATGCTTTATTCCACAATAATTTTAATTATTAACAGTGTTATGCGTATTCTTTGCATGGTATACATGTGTAATCTTGCTTTAAGAGTTCGAGCAAAAGCAGATGCTTCATTTAATCAATTAAAATTAATTGTTTTAATTATTTAGAACACGTATAAAAACTTTGAGTAACTATCTGGCTGTTGTCTGAGGAAGTTCTGATACTACTTAGAACGAAAAACGCTGGTAGCGTTTAACATTTATTTGTTTGTGGAATAAAGCATTTTGTGGTGTTACCGGTATTTTGGCAGTCTATTTTGGCAGTGGATTAACAGCAGACATTCCTACGCTATTTACTGCATTACTTTCTGTACCGTTCGTTGGAGCTGACATTACTAGCGATTTGTTTACAGTTTAGTGTGGTGCTTTCTGTCTTCTTTCATGATTGAACATGGTGCTCAGGTGGTGTGCCAGTTCATTCTCTAGTTCATGTAGAATGCAGCTAGGATGTTGTCAGGTCCCATGGATGCTGTGTTCATGGCTTTAGAGAGTGTGGTTTTTACCTGTGCTGCTGTGATTACAGGAACTTTGCATTCTTCCAGTATAGAGATGGGCCCTTTAAAGGGTGAGAGAGGGGTAAAGTTAGCACTGAACCTATCTGCCAGGATGTTGGCAATATCAGTTGGTTCTGTATATTTAGTGCCGTTGTGCTGTAACTCAGAGCAGATCTGAGTGTTGCCATTGAATGCTTTGTGGTTATCTTTAGAATCGGTGGCGGTTTTTGGCGGTTTTGTTTTCATAACTAGCTTTGGAGGAGTTTATGAGGAATCTTAGCTTCTTACTGAGGCTGACCAGGGAGTTCCTCCAATCATGGGATTTTTTTTTTTTTTTTTTTTTTTTTTTTTTTTTGCAACCGTTTCTTTCTTCTGCTGTAGTTTGTTTATGGCAGGGGACCACCAGATTGGCTTCGTTTTTTTTTTGGAGGATAGCATTTTGGTTTTGTTAGGTATAGCATGATCCATGCACTCGTATGTGCTTATAAAGTGCATTTATGTAGGATTCAGCAGTTGTACCTCTATTGTCCATCTGCAGGGGTGTCGTGAAGTTTGCCATTTCTATCTTAAGTGTGAAGTTGACTTTGGAGAAATGTTTTACGGTGGTTTCCCTAATGGGGGATGGAGGTGGGATGTGGCTGTCTAGGGTGATTAACTTGTGATCCGATCTGACCAGCGAGGAATTGCTGTGAACACCAATCACCCATGTTAGTAATGACCAGGTCTAGGACATTGCTGTCCTTTGTGGGTGTGTGGATATGTTGATCCAAGGTGTTGGAATTTATGAATTCCAGAAAACATTGAGCAAAAGAGTTGGTACATGAGTAGTTTTCCCAGTTAATGGTGGAGTAGTTGAAATCGCCCTTTATGAGGGTGTTGAGTTGTACCCTAATATTTTCCCGTGTATCAAGAAATGAGGAGTGGGAATCCTGGGGCATGGTGGGGGAGCTGTAGCAAGTTACAGATTGGATTGCGGTCTTGTCCAGAGATAGTTGCACTTGGATAATCTCAGATGCATTATGCTGAGCAACTAGCCTGGAGATGTAGATATACTTAATGAATATGGACATGCCTCCGCCTTTATTGTTTCGGTCCAGGTTAGGTGGCCAAAAGGTGTAGTATGAATTGGAGCCTGGTAATGTAGGGGTATGAATTATAGCCTGGTAATGCAGGGGTGCTCTCTGGAGCCTTGAACCATGTCTCTTGTCACTGTACAGATGTCTATGATTTCCATTTTAAGGAGTGCCTCGAGTGAATGCATTTTGAGGTTTAGACTTCTAGCACTGAGTAGCATTACCCTCAGATTTTGCTTGCTTGTACCTGTTATGGTGGTGAATTTGTCATTTGAACTTTGTCTAAAAAAAGCCACTATAGGGGTGTCAAGAGCCTTAGCCATTATCTGGAATCCCAAGGGTGACAGGTGCAGGCCATCTCTGGCAAAGCATTGTGGTCTGATCATGTCATCCCAGGCAAACAAATACTGGATCCCCTTAGAATGACACCAGGAACTGTCTTTGTACTGTGGCATCTTTCTGGGTGATGGCAGGATGCTACCCAGGGCTAGGGTCATTCCTGGCTGTGCTAAAAGATCGGAAAGCTCCATGTAGTCCAGGGAGGTACATCTCAGATCATTCACACCAACATGGACAATGACAGAATCATATTTGTACTTGTGGAGTGACCTGAGTGTGTGTGTTATGTGGTGGATCCTGGCGGCAGCTAACGGTAACTTTTCTCCTAGTTTAGTTTGTTGAGTGGAACATTAGTCATAGGTGACTCTATAGTCGGGCACAATGGAGTGTTGGGTATGTTGTTATGCCTTATGGGCTGTGGTTGAGTGGCACACTGAGTTTGTGAGCTATCTGTCATTTGGTTTGTGTTGGGGGTGGAGGTTGCTTGTGTTTCTGCTTTGGAGATCTCTGTTGCTTGAGCCGATTTTTATTGAGAGCCTCTGAATATAGGTGTGTGTTTTTGTGTTTTCTATGTGTCTTATTTTGATGGTGTAGGCTTTTTGAGGGACAATGTGAGTTTGGCGTGGTGCGAGTGTTTACCTTCTCCTCTTGACTGTCTAGTACAATCTTGGATGAGAACTTTGCTTACATTTTGGTTATAAGTGCATTTCTCACAGGTTGTAGTATTGGGTAAGAGGAGTGGGTTGTCTGTGTACATCAGACAATTGCTGCATTGCCCCAAGATGCCTAGATTCATCAGATAGACAGAAGAAAACACTGAGAGCTGACCCTTAGACATGCCTGGATAGGTGCTCTTTCCTCTAGACAAGTGAGGAAAGTTAAGTGTTGTAGTAATTTATAGCTTATTTAGTGCTTAAAGTGCTGAGCTCAAAGAACCAGACGAGTGCTAAAAACTAAAACTGGCTTGTCCGAAGGGAAAAGAGCAGATTATATGGTGCTGGGAATAATTTTATGCATCGCCACTTAACTAGGGTTAAAGTGTATTTTATTATTTATTTATTTATTTATTTATATATATATATATATATATATATATATATATATATATATATATATATATATATATATATACAGTAGCAAATGAGCAAACTGATTAACCAATAAAAAGCTAAAAACTGAGCCCCATTTCAGCAGTCTTAAATCAGACAAGTTCTAACTGCACACTCCTGCTACTAGGGTGCAGGGGAACCTTCTCAAAAAAAAAAGATGGTCTGGATTAGTGCTCAAGTTATTCAACCAAAGCCAGATTCAGCAGGTCTGACTTTAGTCTGCTACAGCAAACAAGGCATTCCAATTTCAGAAACAGTTCAAATAAGCAGGCACAATAAGCCTTTAACCAGAAAATCCCCGCTCAGAAGGACACTAGCCTCTCCTCCCACAAGAGTGCAGACCACAAACCTTAATGAAAAATAACTGGCCTGAAGCCCAAGTGCTGTAACCAGAACTAATACACTTTTAGAATAAGACACTGAGCTTTCAGTCAGGATTTCCCAACTTAGAAGGATGTAAGCTACCTGTCCTGCCACAACAGTGCAGACCACAAACCTTCTTAATGTAAAAAAACTGGGCTGGAGCCCAAATGATTAAACCAAAAGGCTTATAATAACAGTTACAATTTAATCCGGCTACTACCAAGCAGTAATAAATGGAGCAGAATAAATACAATTGAGTACTTTTAAGAAGATGCAAAATAAAGTGCAATTTTTTTTAAGTAAAGTGCAAGGAGAGAGGAAGAAGGAGCAGAAGAAATTCAGAAATATTCAAGGTTAAGAACCTAAGTGGGTTGGCCTTCATTGATGTTATCTCTGTATTAAGTAGAGTGAACACCAGACTGGGAGGGGTGTCTCAGATCAAATTTTACAGTAAGGGCGGACCACTGCAAAGCCACAAACTATAACACCACCACAAGAATAGGGTTGAGGGAGAGGAAAAAACAGTTTCAGGACAGATGAGGAATGGAAAACCATGCCAGAAAATATATAAAACAATTCAGTCAGGCAAAATTAAGACAGTGCAGAACTCTGAAAGGTTAAAATTCAAAGAAATATACTTATCAATCAGCGATATATTTCCAGATTGAGAATCACACACCAGCCAGACACCAGGAATTTCAAACAGTGTATGCAGAAATTTACAAGCTATTTTTAAATCGGCAAGTCTTGAAGCAATCAAGAGAATACTGGAAGGGGCGGAGCCTGAATGGCTAACTGAAAGCAGCAGTATTTTAGAGCTCCATATAACTAGTTTAAATAAGACGGGAAAAAATATATTTTCTTCAAAAGTATAAAATCTTGTGTATAAAGGACTAATTTACATAATTAGAAATGGTGAAGTTTTACAAATTTCCTGTCAAAAAGCTGGAGATATATTCACTTGTTAAAATGAGCAACTCAAGGAATTCTCACCATGATGCTGCCTTAAAGAATTAACTAAAACGGATGACATCTACCCTGCAGGAGTTGTCTTTTGAAGATGGATGATTTTAAAGAGAACCTAGAAAATCTTAAAACAAGCAGTCAAAAAAACAGGCTTGACACCCTCAAGGAAATGCTACAACACCAGATAAGGATAACAGGAATAGAGGTTTCTCTAAATGACTTGGAAAACAGACTTAAGAAGAGGAAACACAGAAATAACTGCTTCTTAAACAAAACACTTTGTTGGTTAATAAAGTAGATGACTTGGAAAATAGGGAGAGGAGAAATATCAGGATTTTCAGATTACCTGAAAACACAGAAGGTGATATTTCATTTTTTATCAAGCTGGATCCTTGACTTTTTAAATTTAAAAGAAGGACTTTCCTTTGGCATTGAAAGGGCATACAGAGCTCTTGGGAAAACCTGCCACTAACTCAAACTCTCCTCCTAGGTCAATAATTATCAAATTTCTTTCATACTTGGACAAGGAACTGATTTTAAGATCTGCTTGGAGGAAGGCACTTCTAAAATATAAACAGAGCCTGATAAGATTTAATAATAACTATTTATCTAGAATATTGGAAAAAAGGAAAAAGTGTGGCCAATGATGAAGTTTCTGAAACAAAATAACATCAAGGCACAACTTGCATATCCAGCTAAGATAAGAATACTGTATGCCAACAAGAAGAGGACTTTTATTGACTTGGGAGAAGCCTTTTCATTTATTAAAACTAATAATGCGATTAATTTACCAGAAAATATGGATTGGACTGGATGTCACCTTCTCTCAAGAGAACAAAAGAAACAAATGTCTGGACAGACCTCAAAAAGAAGCAAAAGACTGATACTGTTACAGCTAAATCTCTCAAAGCAAATACTA
Organism: Protopterus annectens; assembly: GCF_019279795.1. Lineage (NCBI taxonomy): Eukaryota > Metazoa > Chordata > Ceratodontiformes > Protopteridae > Protopterus > Protopterus annectens. The sequence goes on from NC_056750.1 coordinate 479,013,632, forward strand.
TGATATGAATTGTTTTAACATTATTTAAAAGGACCAGTTTTAAAACAAAGGTAACTAACTACTGGAATCTTTATATTTTTTGAAAATAGTTTTTCACATTACCTCAGGTATGTAAAACAGGGTACTTTTCTTTCACAGAAGGAGGGTTATATAGCACATAAAATATTTATACCGTAAATCAACATACATGGTATAGGTGTATTCTCTTTTCTTTCTCTCTCCTCTCTTTTCTCATTATTTATTTTAACTGCATCTCATCTCTTTCTAAATTCTCTCCTATTTACTATACTAATATAGTCTGTATATATTTAATAACTCATCTATACATAGATAAATAGTCTAAAATATAGTAGACTAATTGGAGTAGTGAACTTAATTGTTGTTACAATATTTATTAGATTAATGACGGTCACTGTTATGCTTATTGGGATTGGGGACATGTTTGTGATTAAAATGTTCCATTCATGTACTTATGTGCTTTGAATCATTTCCTTTTAGTATTAATATATATATATATATATATATATATATATATATATATATATATATATATATATATATATATATATATAATTATATACATATGGGAAAATGTACTGTTGGTTAAGAGAATGTTATGTCTTACCATAACGTTCCATCTGTGTTGTAGATCTTTATTCATTCTTTACTATTAGGACCTCAGTTCCATCCTCGGAACTGATATGGCCATTTCGCAGCTCATGCAAGCCAAAAACTCTCAGCTAAGAACCTACCCATGGTGGCCCTCTCCTAGATACTCCAGATAGAGTTTGCCCACCCTAGATAAATTTAGTAATGGGAAAAAAAGGTAGGAGGCTCTGTTTGAACAAATACCCTAACCAGGAGTACCTGATGTCCACCAGGAGTCCAGGCAGGGGGAAGGAGGGCGGGAAGTAAAGAATGAATAAAGATCTACAACACAGATGGAACGTTATGGTAAGATGCAACTTCTTTCTGATGTTGTAAATCTTTATTCATTATTTACTGTTAGGCCCGAGTCCCCAACTACTTGAGTCTTGGGTGGCCCTAAGGAAAGATATAGAACCAAAAGATGCTTGTCCTCTGGAAGCCAAATCCAGTTTGTAATGAGATATGAAGGTATGAGGTCTTGCCCACGTGGCTGCTGCGCATATATCCTCCATAGAGGCTCTGGAATGAAAAGCTACAGAGGTAGCCATAGATCTGGTAGAATGAGCCTTTATTCTGGAAGGCAAGGGTAGCTTATTCTGTTGATCGATAAAGGTAATGAAGTTTCTAAGCCAGGAGGATAAAGTCACTTTGGAAACCGGTTTACCCAATCTGGGTCCTGCAAAGGCCAGAAATAATTGGTCTGTTTTCTGGAAAGATTTAGTCCTGTCCAAATAACAACCAAGCTGTCTGTGCACATCAAGGGTGTGCAACAGGTACTCCCCTCTATTAAAAAGCCTTGGGAAGAAAACTGGCAGGTCAATAGCTTGGTTAATGAAAAAAACAGAAATGACCTTGGGCAAGAAGGAAAGGTCAGTACAAAGGGGCACCCTATCCATGTGGAAGATCAAGTAAGGACTCCTGATACTCAAGACCTGCAGCTCAGATACTCTTCTCACTGAGGTGAGTGCTACTAGAAGTATGGTTTTCCAAGACAAATATTTCAAATCACATGAATCAAAGGGCTCAATGTGAGAGCCTGCAAGGGATTGAAGCACCATAGTAAAGTCCCAGGGATCTAAGGGAGGCTTGACCTGAGGTATACATGTAATATTCCCTTCAAAAAAGTCTTGCATAGGTGGTGTGACATAATAGAAGAATTGTCAAAACCATTATGAAAATTGGCGATAGCTGCTAAATGTACAGTGATTGTTTGAAGCTGAGGCTCCTGCATGCAGGAGAGTAGTCTGGTATTGCAGAATCTTTTGAATAGGCATAGAGAAAGGGTCTAAGTTCTGGTCTTTGGCCCAAATAGAGAACCTAGTCCATGTACCAGAATAAACCTTTCTAGTGGAAGGTTTGTGTGTGACCAGAAGAATTTCATAAACAGGAGATGGGAAGTCAGGCAGCCTGGCAGCCATTGGAAGTGGAGGAACCAGACTTTGAGCTTGAGCTTGTGCAGGTTTGGATGAATCCATCCCTGAGGATGGGATAACAGGTCCTGGGAATGATTCAGGATCCACGGGCTGTGAATCAGGTGAGGCCATAGAAATGGGAACCAGACTTGGCATGGCCAGTAAGGAGGAATGAGGATCACATTGCTTTTCTATCTCTGAGCTTTCTGGAGAAATTTTGGAATGAGGGGAAATGGGGGAAAGGCATACAGAAGACCCGGGGCCAATCTTGCATTAGAACGTCCCTCAGTTGTTCCCCCTGAGGGGGGAATCGAAGCAAAATAGTTACTGCATTTGTAATTTCAGGGGGGGAAGCAAACCGGTTGCAGCAAGATTTGCCCCAATGTTAGAAGATCCAAGCTGCTATTACAGGGTTGAGGGACTATTCATGAGGCATCAGGATGTTCCTACTTAGATTATCTGCAATAAGTTTGGAACTCCCAGGAATGTGCGTTGCTATAAGAAAACAATTAGAAGCTATTGCCCAGTGCCAAATCCTCATGGCTTCCCAAGATGGGGGTAAGATCTGGTTCCACTTTGCTTGTTGATATACCAGACGACTGACATGTTGTCTGACTGAATTGCAATGGTCGCCGAAGGCAGGGATGCATGGAACACTTGCAATGCTAAGATAGCTGCCCTCAGTTCCAGAACATTTATGTGCAAGTCTGCCTTGAAGGGGGGTCCAGGTGCCTTGGACAATCTTTCCCTGAAAATGCCCCCCCACCCTAATAGTGAAGCATCCATAGTAACTGTGGCCATGGGTTAAGGAAGACAGAGTGGGCGACACCAAACATTCTTTTGGGGCTCTATCCACCATAGCATTTCCTAAGGCATATCGTGTGATTGGGTGGGTTAACAATGACCATTATGCAGAAAGGAGCCACTGCAGGATTCTCATGTGCTGTCTTGCCAGTGGTACCAAAGTAATGGCAGCTGCTGTGAAGCCCAAGAGTTGCAGTACAAGAGGTGCTGGTATGAGGAAGAAGGTTTTGAATTTGGTGTCTTAAAAAGCCTGTGAGGGGGAGAGAAGCTTGACAGGATGTTGTGTTGAAGAACGCTCCAATAAATTCCAGTGTCTTCATTGGAGACCTCTGAGGTTTGTCCTTGATTGTAATCCCCAAGTGGAGAGTGAGATCTTGAGTGTTAGAGAGGCTGTGGACTAGTAGGTTCCTAGTCGGAGCGGTAAGGAGCCAGTCTAGATAGGGAAACGCCTGGAATCCTTTAGTCGAAGATGGGCTACCACAACTGCCATACATTTGGTGAACACTCTGGGGGGGGGGGGGGGGGCTGTTGAGAGACTGAATGGCAGTGGCCTGAACTGGTAGTGATTGGCTCCCTGCCAGAAGTGGAGAAACCTCTGGGAGTGGTGATCCATCTTTATGTGGTAGTACGCATCCTATAGGTCCACAGAACACATTCAATTGTCACTCCCTAGGAAGGGAAGAATGAACTGCACTGTGACCATCTGGAACTTTTGAGCTTTGATAAATTTGTTCAGTAGGCTAAGATCCAGTATTGGTCTCTAGTCCCCTGTCTTTCTTGGCACTAAAAAGAACCTAGAGTAAAACCCAGATCCTGTCTGTTCTGGTGGGACTGGTTGGATGACCGTTTTTCTTAGCAGTTTTTCTTTCTAAGGCTGCTAATTCCCTCTGACTGGCGGCACATCGGGGATTCATTTGACAGGTCTGGGAATTAGGTTGAAAGGTATTTGCTAGCCTCTGGATATTCTCTGCACCCAAGACCCCAACTGCTTCCAGAGGAAAGCAATCTGACAGTTGCTCAGGTGCACTAGTAGGGTCTGCTGGAAAAAGAATCACTGGCTCCCTGGTTATGCAGACCCACTCTACCCCGAAAGGGGCATCTTCCATACGAGTTGCCCACTCTGCCCCGGGGGGGGGGGTTGTTCATAACGAGTGCCCCAAAAGAGTCCTTGGGATTTCTTGAACCATATCTTCCCCCTTCTGGTTCCTGTAGTAGGGCCTCTGGGGGTTGGAAAATTGTATGCCCACAGCAGACAAGGTCTTTCAGTCAGAGTCATTGGCCGGTGCATTAACCAAGGAAGATTTAAAGGGGTCTGTGAAATCACACAACCGCATTCAAGCATTACGTCTCATGACAGCACCAGATGTGGCAGCTCGGGCTGCCCCCTTGGCGGTGTGAGATATCAAACGCATTGAGGAGTTAGAGATGGATTTCAGGATAGCTAGCTGCGAGGGGGCAGTATCGTGCACCTCAGCAGGCAGTACCCCCACCAAAGAGGAAGATATTTCAAAAGTTAGGTCTCTTTGGAGGTGAGTAAAATGTGCCAGATAATTCATCAACCAAATGGCGAATGTCGCTGAAGCATAGGTCCGCTTCCCTAGTGTGTCCATGGTACGGGAGTCTCTGGAGGATGGACGGTGGAACTATCTTCTGCCAGTTCCCTCTTGGAGGTCGCTGCCACAACCATAGAATCAACTGCTAGGACCAGTAGGGCTAGTCTTCAGGTGTAGATAAAATTTTTGTCTGGTCTCCGAGGGACAGGTTCTACATTGTCTGAGGCCTTCCATGCATGCTGCACAATTAGTTTAACCTCTGCCAGTGGGGGTCACAAAGGAAGTATATGGCCGGGCATGGAAGGCCTGCAGGAGCACGAATTCCTCAGAAGGGTTATAGGACTTCCAGTCTCCTTGCTGTTTGAGGATTTTGAGAATGCCTCTGAGGTGATGTTTGGGGAGACCATGGGGACCCTTCCCCCTCATCGCAATCAGGGTTTTCGGTGATAGATTCCTCTGGTGAATCTAGGTGCTTCCTCTTGCACAGTTTCTTCCGGGGGTGGCTCCCCAGTGGGATCTTCTGAGGAGGACTCCGGAAAAGGGGTTCCCTTCAAAGCGGGTTCTTGTGACTCCCATGCCCATGGTCCTGAAATACAGAGTTGGGAGAGGAGCAAGAGAACTGGAAGTCATTGGAGCCATGGACATAGATGGCGCCAGCAAGAAAAAAGATGCCGAGCTAGATACCAAGGTATGGATGGTCCAAGCAGTACTCCGGGAGAGCATTGGTTCCACCAGAGCTGATGCAGCAAGGGTGGACAGTGCTGACAGGGAAAACATTGCTGTCAGAACCGAGACAGTATGCACCGGAGGTATCTTGTCCTTGGCAGGTATTTGAGTTTTGGAGCTGAAGAAAACTGTCAGCACTGTGGCTGGGGGATGGTGCCGAAGCAGGTACAGTCATTGGAGCCAAAGTCAGATTCAAGGATGGCACTGAAAGTGCTGAGGTCAGAACCAAAACAGGGGTGAATATCATGGACGACACAGAGGGAGAAGACACAAAACCTGGTGCCGAAGAGTTCTGTGCCGGGGAAGCATGGAGCTGACTTGGTTCCATAATTGACAGAGATGCAGGAACAGAGTAACTCTGTTTTTCCTTATGTTTTTTGGTCTTTGGAGGGGGTGAGACCTCCGACCCAGATAGAGCCTCTGACAAAGTTGTCTTGAGTATACCTTTTAAGATAAGTTTTATTGCGTTCTGCTAGTGTACCATTACTAAAACCAGCACAAAAGTCCGTCATCTCTAATATGATCCACACCCATACAATAGACTCAACGAACATGTGTATCTGAGTTGGGCATCTTACGTCCAAACTTGTCACACTGTTTAAATCCTGACTTAGCTTTGCCTGACATAGTAAGGCAACAAGACTATCCTACAGAAAAAATAAGGGAGAAAATACCAGTGATGTTTTAAAAAATACCACTAGTAGAAAGGAAAGGCCTGTCAATGACAGGAGATAGGGACAGTACCAATAAAGGTAAAAAATTAAATTACCAAGGAAAAGGGTAGGAAATAGGCTTAGGTTATAGACGACAGTAAGAAAAGGCTAACTTGACTAAAAAGTTAAATAATTTTGAAGAGAAACTCTTAAAATTAACAGTTTCCTACTTGGCTTTGAGAGAGATGGTAAGCACATCTGACTAGGAACAGGGCAAACGAGATCTAGAGTATCTAGAAGAGGGGCATTGAGGGTAGGTTCTTAGCTGAGAGTTTTTGGCTTGCACGAGCTGGGAAACGGCCGTATTGGTTCCAAGGATGGAACCGAGGTCCTAACCATAAATAATGAATAAAGATTTGCAACCTCAGATATGAAGCTTTCTTCACATTCTATTTGCATTGCCATAGCAACAGTAAACCTTAAACAATTGATGCAGTTTCTAAGGACACTAAACCTGCGAAGTGCATTTAGCCTCACAAATAAATAATAAGAAAAAGTAATGTTTAGTTATTAAAATGAAAAACAACCTAAGCAAGGTAAAATAAATACATAATAGGACTATTTGTAAATATTTTATGATTTATCTTCATTGGGTTACATATTCCTGGCAACACAATTGAAATGTTCCCAAACTACATGTGCACTTAAATGTAGCTGCTTGATTAAAAAGTATTATAGCAATAACCCACGCCTGGGTGTGGGTAATGCTGGATTTACCCATGGTTGGCGTGGTTTGGTCCCGAGGGCGAAGCCCGAGGGACCAAACAAAGCCAACCGTGGGTAATACAGCATTACCCACCAGAAGTGGTTATTATTATATGACATTATTTAAGAAAAGAAACTATTACTTTTCTTAAATAATGGCATAGTATAATGCTTGTTTACTGCCCTTCCACAGATGTCTGGCATCCGCGGCAGTTCTGATGTACTGCGCAGTACATCAGAGCTGTGGGCAAAAGCAACGGAGAAAGCAAGATCTCCGTTGCTTTTTTTTTTACTGTTTTCGCTATGTTAAATGGGTTTAACATAGCCAGACAGTTTTAAAATAAGCAACGGAGATGTCCGTTGCTTATTTTAAAACTGTCTCCCTATGTTAAACCCATTTAACATAGCGAACAGGTAAAAAGCAACGGAGATCTTGCTTTCTCTGTTGCTTTTTTTTTTTTTAAAAAAACTGTCTCGCTATGTTAAATGGGTTTAGCATAGCGAGACAGCTTTAAAATAAGCAACGGAGATCTCCGTTGCTTATTTTAAAGCTGTCTCGCTATGTTAAACCCATTTAACATAGCGAGACAGTAGAGTTATACTAATGGAAAAAAGTCCGGGCGACCGGACCTTTTTCCATTAGTATAACTCTATTTACAATGTGCACGCTGGCCAATCCGCATGCACGTTTTGGGGGGGGGTCATGGTATAATACTCAGTTTAACAGTTTAACATGCTGATTCCACAAGCTGCACTGTAAAAGTTACATTTTATGTTACTTGAAATTGACAAGTCTGTAGAGCACATGAAAATATACATATTACTTTTTGTAGCATGTTATCTTTACAAACTCACTTGGCAACTGATAGCTATTCATTTAAAATATCAATTTAAATATTAAATGTGTCCTTGAAATGCTATTGACAAAATGTAATCTAAACTGTAAAATTAATGACTTGAAAGAAGTGAAGTAATGCACAGATTTCAGAGTTCTTGACACTACAGTAGAAGTAAAAATGTATATTAACAAAGTAGTATTGAAATGTTTTAGTCTTCCAGTTAAAATGGCTTACTGTCAACATTTTGCAATATTAGAAACTTTTAAGAGCTAGGAAATTACTATTTGTCTTTATAATGATTATTAGACAGATGTTGGACCCTGCTTTGTTTAATGAATTGTGACCCATGTTTATCAGGAAAAGTGGACTCAGTTATTCACATTGTCCTATACATTCCTGGAAACTCAACTGAAATGTCCCCAAATTGCTTCTGAACTTAAATGAAACCGCCTGATTAATAAGCCTAACTTACTTTAACAACCTGAATCCATAAGCTATCTGCTCTATATATGCTACATTATATACACACAAAAAATGTGTTATTTTTTGCAACATGCTATATTTGCACTAACCATACATGCCAAACTAACTCAATTGACAACTGACAAGTTATTTATTTGAAACTGTCTAAATATTAATTGTGCCCTTGAAATGGTTTCCGTTTTGACAAAACAAAACCTAAAGTGAAAAACAAATGATTTGAAGAAGTGAAGTATTGTACAGATTTTAAAGACAGCTATTGACACTACAATATAAGTAGAAATGTATACATGCAAGGAAAAATTGAAATACTTCACACTTTTAGTTAAAGCAAAAAGTTAATAATAAGCTATTTTATCAGAAAATTTAAACAGCTAGGAAATTATTTCTAATTTGTCTTTATAATGTTTACTAAAGTGATGTTAGTCACTGACTTGTTTAATGGATTGCGAGTAATGTACAAAACTGACTACTGAATGTTATTTATGTTTGCTGAATTTCTTTTATTAGTACTGGTTTAAAACAAGGAAAGAAAGGGAAGGGAAATCTCTGTATTTGGTCAAGGGAGGAGAGGCTTAAGAGTATTTTGACTGCCCCGAGAACTCTCTAAGATACTCTAAACTCTATATGATACTTGTCCAAGGTAAGTCTTGATTACCATATGGGTACCTACACATTCATTCTAGACCTGATGTGATTACCCATTCTGGAAGCAGGAGGTGCACTATGCAGGGTGGGAATTGTCAGAGTGATCATAGTTCATTCTTAGACTCTGCTTTGTAAATCCTGTAAGTATGTAAAAGCACTACACACTAGAATGTAGGGCGCCTCTACTCAGAGTCAGGATACCACTGATGAACTTAAGCCATGTATTTTCCTAAGTGTAAGTTGGTGAGCTGAAGAGTGGGAAAGTAAAGGAAGACTGTATACTTACAGTAAATTCATATTTCATTGGTAATCACTCATTGTCTCCTACAGAGTCCTTTTAGTCAGATTATTTTGGTAATCTATTTGTTGGCTTATTTAGTGTATGCTCCTCTGTTACATTTAATTTATCCAAAATGACCTAAGTCAACATAATTGTTTACACTACTAACATTCCATACTGATATATAAACTACTATAGAATAATAATAAATAATATAGAATTTCATATCTCTTAAGAAAATTATCCATATAATTAACATATGGAGCTTAGTTGATATTGTTAAAGGTATGAGTGATAATCCAATAGATCTATCTTTGTCTATTGGATTAGGAATGGCTTTCATTCCATGTTTAATGGGAAATTCATATTTACTTGTATTTGATACTTTAGAATTAATGTTTTATAGAAGTACTTTTTTAAAGCCTGACCAGAATTTTACCCTACTTGTATTTAAAGAAGAAAGAACATTAAATTATACTCCCAAGTTTACACACACAAAAATAACATTCAATGTTATCAGAGAATATGGTGTAACTAATCAAAAAAAAAAAAAAAGCAAAATAGCAAAATGTTTCTTCCAACAATAACTTGAAATGGATTTAACATTCTTGTTAAACACTAATGGGTTAAATAATGCAAATAAAAGATCAGACTTACTAAAATATTTAAATCTAAATCAGGCACAAGTAGTATTTCTCCAGGAAACACATATTAAGACTAATGATAGCTTTATTTGGAACTCTAAAAACTATACAGTCTTAGCTCAATCCTAAGACAAAAGGAGTATCAGTTCTCTGGAAGAAAAACATAATCACTCAGTTAGTTATAAATATGAAGACAAAGGCCTACTAGTGTTTGTTATCATTTAAATTTAAGAACAGAATATGGACCTTAGCTAATCTATATTGGTTACCAGGAATTGGAGCAGGAAAGGTTAAACACCTAGATTTTATTTCCAAAAATTATAAAGGAAATCTTGTAGTGGGAGGAGACTTTAATTGTACCTTTGAAGCTTCTGAAACCACTAAAGTCTTTTTGCATAGCAACTATTTAAAAATCCTTAAGATGAATTGATTCGTTTCATTTAATAGACACTTGTAAAAGATGATAAATCCTTATTTGCTCATAAAGACCAAAGATTTGGAACACAAACCAGAACAGACAAATTTATTCGGAGTTCAAGATTTACAAACATCCTCAACTTCTCAATAGTTCCATGCCCCTTCTCAGATCATGACTCACTAATAATGAAGCTCCAAATAGAGTTTAAACCTTTAATCCTCAAGTAGAATTCCATCATATATCACGAAAATTAAAGAATTCAAACCCTGGATGATGTCAAAACTACAATTATTTCTTAAAATTAATAATACAACAGAAATCATTAGTTATGGTTTGGGACTCATTAGAAACATGCTTATTTGGAAAGACCCTTAGCTGGTACAAAAACAAAGTTAGAGAGTGGGAATCTGAATCATTAGACTTGCAAACCAGACTCTTGACAGCAAAATCTAAAAAAAAAAAAATCGGAATTGTCCAGAAGTCAAAAAAGAAAGAGGAATTAAATAAAAATATAATGAAATTCTAACACACACAACTTGTCTAGCCTTTGAAAAATTTAAAAATCAACTCATTAGCCACTTCCCCCAGATATCTACATAACTTATCTACAAGAATTAAAATAATATCTAAAGCAAATAACATTAGTATATATCTATCCTGAAAAAGAAAGGGGAAAAAAGTATCAGATATAGACATCCTTGAAACATTTCGGTTCCATTATAAGGAACACTTCAAAAAAGAATTAGATACCAACCAAATAAACTTGGATACAAACCTTATCAATATAAAAAAAATTCCAGAAAACTTAAAAATAGACCTACAAAAATCTATATCCTACAAAGAAGTTGTTGACAAGATAAGAGACAGTAAATCTAACAAAGCTCCAGGGATACATGGTATAATTACAAAAAATTACAAACTCTTCAACAGTAATCTCTCTTTTTCATAAAACTTTGCTAGAAGTCCAGTCAGAAGCAAACGTACCACCCTCATGGAAATACTCTCATAACACCAGTTCTAAAAGATAATAAACCATCAGACCTTTGCACCTCATACAAACCTATATCATTACTGAATGATTACAAAATATTCATGTCAATCTAGCTAACAGAATGAATATCCCACTTTCAAAGACAATTAATAATCAAACTGGATTTTTATATATAGCAGGCACATACATGATGATATTAAAAGGATACTTACTCTTATAGATTATGTGAATAAAGAAGATAAACACTTGTAATCCGATTAGACATAGAAAATCCTACAATTACCTCAACTGGAAATATCTATTTAAAACTTTAGCATTATTTGAATTTCCTCCTCCCTTCATCTTATTACTAAAAACATGTATATTAATATATTAGCCTACATTAAATTAGGTGCTTTCATCTCAGAATCTCTCCATATAATGAAAGGTACTAAACAAGGATGTCCCCTTTCTCCTATTTTATTTGCTTTGGCTATAGAAATACTTGCAGAAATAATATGCAATAATCCAAGAATAAAAGGAATAGAAGTGCATGACCAGTAAATATCTAAAAATAATGCTTTTTGTTGATATGTTAACCCTATCAAACTCCAGACAGTCATTAGGAGAGCTAGAAGAAGTAAAGATTTCAGGTCTACACTTTAATAGATCAAAATCAAAATTTCTATTTTTTAAATAAGAAAAAAGAACTACAAGTTGCAGATAAATCCATCGTAGGAAAACAAGAACTTACAGTAAATTATTTAGGAATAGTGTTATGCAAAAATATAAATGAAACAATATTAATAAATTATAATATTATTGAAACAATAAAAATATTAAAGTGGAAGAAAATTTATATTAACTTTTGAAGACAGATTGCAATTAATAAAAATGGTCTTATTGCCAAAAATACTGTATGCAGCATTAGCAATGCAGTTAATTCCTGAAAGATGCATTCGTAAAGAAATAAACTCATGTTTAATAAATTTTTTATGGTATCCCAAAAAGAATAGAGTAGCTCTAACTCATCACATTAGACCATGGAAACTAGGAGGATTGAACTTCCCAAAATAGAAATGTATATAAAAGCATCTGTGCTTAAAACTACAATAGACTGGATAAACCCAAATGATTTTGCCAACTGGAAAAAATTAACAATGGCTATATCAACAAATGAACTTAATCTGTTAAAGTTTTAATAGTCGACAAATCAAACAAACCCTGGTACGTACTATGCATAAGTATACAATAACAAAACCTTCTAAAACAATACTGATCATTACATCAATTCCTTTAGGAAACTTATCAATACAAACATAGATCTAAAACTTTGGTTTGACCTTTTAACCCCATTTACCATCACTAAGAACTTTCCTCACAAAATATATAGGGAAACGATAACCTCCTGGAAGCAACCTCATGGGAACAAAATGGATTCTTATGCTGGTTTCAATGTGTAAATAAATTAAATGTTTTAGATATACATATGATTAAAAACTGCTTACCGTATTCCAGCACAGGACTGGTTAACCTTACAAAGCATTCTAATGTACACTCAAGATTGATTCAGATTAATAATTCCTCATTTAAAGATATTCCAAATCTATGTTTTCTGTATGATTTTATATATAATAGTTGTGAAAATAAAAATTCCATTTCGAATCTATATAAAGAGTTAATAACATATAAAACATTTCTCAAACTATCATACTGGCAGTTCTTAACAAAAGGTCAGTTATTGCAGTTAACAGAAGAAATTAAAACTAACATCTTACAATTAGTTAATTACACCTCTAACATACAGTACTGGAAAATATATTTTTTAACATCAGATAGAATTAAAAAGATCTGTACTACTACAAATGGTTTTTGCTGGAGGTGTGAAAAGTCAAAGCAGACTGGATTCATATTTTTTATGAATATAATAAAATAAAACAAACTGGAATGGAATCAATCATTATTTTACAAGCTTTATTTAATGAATCCTTTACCTTAACTAAAGCATTGATTATACTAAATGTAAATGAAGGTCCCTACCTGAAAAAGACAAATATGTATTTGTTTTGGACAATACTTGCTATATTTAGGAAATGCGTAACCAGAAAGTGGAATTCAAATACAACCCAGCCTTGGAAGAATTCTACACTTTACTGAAGACAACTGCATCGATGGAAATAAAAATCAAAGAACTACAAATCTATCCCAGGCCATTGGTAAACAATCCTTGGAAGAAAGTTATATCTTTGTTGGACACTTTGCAATAATAATCAATATTGTATCTTTGATAACCGATCTGTTAATTCTATATTTAATAACATACAGTGTATATAATTGAAGTCAGGCTATTGTAAATATTGTATATAGTTTAAAATGATATGTAAATGTTATTTTAATTGAAAATAAAAAAAAATTGAGGAAAAGAGAATACTGGTGAAGAAAAAGGTATGGTATGATTGAACAAAGTTAAGGAAAGGAATATGCAACATATTGTGACATCCTTATCTAAAGACATAGTTCCACTATACTCAGCCCTCCTTGTACTAGTAATAAAGTACAGTGCACCATTCAGCATGTACCTAACCAAGTATTTGCAAAAGCTGTAGTAGCTATAGACGTTCCACACTAAAGGAATGCATTGAGTAAATAACATGTCCTATGTGGACCTCTTCAAAATCCTTGTCCTATACTGTCCCCTACAGACTACTAATTGCTGTGTAGGTTTGGAATAGATTGCCATTCTCCAGTGCAGCCTTAATAGAGCTGTTAAATGTTTACAAAACAAATAGCACTAGAATTACCTGATCTATACTTAGTCTGTGACCTAAACATGTTGAGAGGGATGAGTATGCATTTCAGATATTACCCCTTCTTTTGGAAAAGACTCCCCCATTCATCTCTTCCCAAAGTCTATTCAAATGCAATTTGGACTAATAGATGGAAAATCACAAATTCACTTCAGGCTTGTTGCCTGTTTCCCCTATGAACTTGTGCAGCTTGTAGATACAAGGCACAGGCATATATTAAAGCCATTCCAGTCCTTGGGCATTGATAACTGGGAAAAATTGGTGCATGAACCACTGGGCTTAAAAATGCTATAGGGCTGTTAGCCTAGGAGCCTCCTGTGATCCTATACAAAACTACAGAACAGGAAATGTTTGTAAGGAACTCCATAAAATCTTGCAAAATATAAGTTTATGCTAACTTGGTGAACCTTTTGGCGGGGGGTGTTCCTGTCATAAGTTTGAGGAATGTAAATTTCTTGAACTAGAAGTCCAAAATTGCTGTAACACATTTAATAGCAAACCAAATCAGTTGCTTCAGCTCCAAGGTAATGAAACTTCAAAGGCAGGTATATCTTTAAGCAGGGGTGGGATTCAGCTTCTTTTGCTTGGGTTGGGGTTGCTGTGGTATGAAGCCCACTTATGCACAGCAATCATGCAAATGTATTATTGCTATTTTTATTTAAATAGCACGTCAAGTACTAGGACACTTTTTTTCTTTTCTGTTGAAGTATATGAAATGAATTTTGCATCTTCCAATACATCTTAAGTGGAAAATCTGTACTCTACTCTAAGAAATCATTATAGAAACGTAAATGGGCTTGGCTTGTTTTGAAATGTGTCAAAGCAAAATTACAAATGTATAATGTAAAGTTGTAGAATTTATACTGTGCTATGTGACATGATCCATGAAGGTCCATTGTAATTTGAATGTATTACAATACTGCCCTTATAGCAGAGTGCAGGAGCCTTGTAGAAAGGTTATGATGAACATTCAGTGACTTCCCCCAACCACCACCAAACACTTGCAGTACAACTTTCATAATATTTCCAAAACAATTCTCATAGATGCTCCACAGAGGCATGCAATACAAAGTATCCACAGTCAACACAATTATACTGCAAGTTATCTTTATGCACACCACATTCCCCATTCATTTCAGTCCTATTCCATTCTGTAGGGGTTAGAACAGTTCCCTCCCCACCACATCAGTACCTTGTATATTTATATTGTAATAAATGCTCTTTCTGGAGCACACCCATTTCCATCATAAATGCACTATACTTGTCAACTTTCTAACCCCCACCTTTCTTTCCATGGTAGCTCATGCATAAACACCCACTTTTTATAGCATCCTATTACTTTCTACTTAACACCGCATAGTTTACTACTCCTAGAAGGCCAGCATATCCTCACTCTGTAAACAGCCCTCCCAAATGTAAGACTGCAGTACCTTATACAGCTACAACCTATCACATCCTGTTCACAATCTCTTCCCAGTAAAATCTACATAAATGGTAGATTTTTTTTTTACACTTGCTTTCAAATTGGAGCCAGTCACTTCACACCATAATATTAGGTACTCCCCTTCCTGACTTACAGTACAGTGCATTAGCATTGTGCAGAATCGTATTGTGTTATATAATCCTGTGCAATGAGTGGTCGATGAAACAAGCTGCTTTGGCTACTTATTTTAGCATTGCTTTGATAGTATGCTACACATCTCCATGCTTCCCAGACCGTGTTGTGTGATGACATTGGTGAATGGGCTGAAGGTGGGTGATGGCTGTCATACCAGATAATCATGGAAAATACCTTTTCAGCATACTTCCATACTCTGTATTGTCCACCTGAGTGATCCAAACTCATTTTTTTACCTTGAGAATCAGAGCTTCTCACACCAATTTTTTTTGCAAAAGACCAGCCTTACCAGCTATGTGCTGCACATGCTTTGTATCGCTAGCATCCTAAATGTTGAACGTCTTTTAACAAATCAATATGTCTATTCAACTCTACTGTTCTGTCTCCATGGCTATCGATCTTTCTATTCATTTCCACACATATACCATTGCTTCTAAATGGCAAGAGTAGCATTTTTTCACCCAAAATGAGCAGTCTAGTGTAAGTGATGTACCTAGAAAATGGATGATGGTACAGGGATCCCTACCCTGCTGGGTGCATATGTTGACCTCCATACTACCCTGCATATGTTAACCTCCATACTACCCTGCTGATGTATTGCACCACTACACCTCTGATAAAAATGTTCTTGAGACAGACAATCTCCATGTCCATTAGGACCTGCTGATTTGATTTCCAGTGACTTCTCTAGGTTACTTACTATAGACTTGCCACCTGTGTCTGACTGTTAACTTGCTGCACAAATTTTGAAATGAATAAAGGTTAGGCATAGTCAACCAAACAAAAATACCAGATTAGGTATAGTCATTAAATCAAAATATCATAAGAAAGGTAGAAGGTTTTGGGTGTACTTTATCCTAACACAAAATTAACCAAAGTAGACCCCCTCCCCTAAACACAGCCCTACCACTCCAGCTACGTGATCCAAAATAAAATTAATATATTTGGCGGTATATTCCCAGGGAAATTCTACCATACCATGCATCTCACTGTAAGGATTCTATCCCACTCCCCAATTTCTAAATGTTCCATCAAGATTGCACCAACTTGGATTAAAAAAAAAAAAAATTCGGAGGCCTTGCAAATGGGACCCAATTGACGTACGGTGGCGAAAGTCTAAAAATTAAAAAAAAAAACAGTTGTGGCTCTTCTGCTTTAAACTACCTCTGAGAAAAGAGACTACTCAGAGAAATGACTATCCGACTTTATATGAAAGTCCTTTTTTTTTTTTTTTTAGTTTGGTCATTCAATCTCAGCATTACAGGACACTCCTGTAGTGAGTCCCTTCATTTGAAATGGTTATTCCCCTTGCTTTCATATACATAGACTGGCGATATATTGGGTTGCACCACTTTGTGATGTTGAGGGGTATAATCTCTTTCAAAAACCTATGTAGGGTTAATCTAACCTAATGATAACTGGTAGCAGGATATATATTCTCACAGAATGCAAACTGGTGTACGTGCTAGAAATATTATAATATGGTTTCTAGTTAGAAATTAAAAGTACTAGCCATATTCTTCTAACAATATGATTGTTGAGGATTTTCTTTTCCTTCAAACTTTGGTTTGGAACATGAGAGCTTTTTAAAATGCCTCACTCTGGCTGTTGTCTTTGACTATAAGCTAGGCCCCACTTTTTCTTCAGAATATGGGCCCCCTTTCAAAGAAGGAGAATATGGGCCCCCTTTCAGCGAAGGGGACCTTACTTAAAGTACCAAAAATTTTCTGTCTTTGAGAAATAATGGCCCCATATAATTCCTGGCAATAAATGTTGGCTGATTCTTGAATGAGTTGGTCATTATATTTTTTGAAAGAATCTTGGTTCATGTATACAGGAATATATTATCCCCCATTCCTTGCAGAAATGGTTAATTTTTTCAGTGAAGGGGGTGTGTGTGTATATGTATGTATGAATAAGTGTGTCTGTATGAACAGAATATATATTGCACAAACAAACATGCGTTTATATATCTATATACTAAAAATAGAATATAAAAAATACATATTGCAAGAATCTTGGTTCATAAATACAAGACTACACTGTCCCCAGTCTGCCAAATGATGCGTGTAATAAGAGCGAATAGTTTGACAAAATGCTGTCTTCAGAAATCTGTTGAATGGTTAGCATGTAGTAAGCCTTGAGGGTTTCTCCTATACTTACATAGGTTTACAGAACACCTTTCTAGTTAAGCAGTTACAGAACTGGCATATCTTCTGAAATTTTACCCATAGAGCTTGAGAAATAATTCTTGTGTAACTGCTAAGCAGCCTGGAGGGAATATTCATCCCGCAGACGGAAAGCTTGCTCTTGCATGCCTGCTTTGCATCTGCTGTGTCTGAAGTACAGTTACATAGACTCCAAAGCTCAGCTTTTTATTTTATTTCTTACTTCATCATCTTTATTTACTTAATGCTGCATTTTATAAAATACCTAGTATCTCTGGTGGGAGCACACATTGTCACATACTGCTTTCAAGCCAGGACCCCCCCCCCCCCCCCAAGTTGGGTTGAATGTTGCTTTGGATACTGATGTGTATAAACGTTTAATATATTCTTGTTCATTTTTTTTTTTCATTAGAATATTACAAGTTTCAAAATGAGAAAGTATAACTGAGAAATACTGCTAGCCAAACTTCCTGAAATTATTTGTTTTTTCTAGTAACAGTATGGAGAGGAAAAAAGCTTGTGCAATTACTGATGGAACAGCTTTCTTTTCACAATGCAGATATCCACTACAATTTCAGACTTGTTTTTTATTGACCTTGATCTACCTGCTTCTTTGCTTAGATACATTGTGGGCCAGATGGAGCCTGAAGTCAATGAAATGAATGGCCAAGTTAGTAACACTTCCAACCTAGGGCACAACATCTGTCTTATCTTGTACGGCTGCTGCGCGCCATGTATAGCTTTCTCTTTGTCCTTCTTTTTTAGCTACAGATCTTTAATAAAATGCCCCCCTACCAGAACAGCATCATAACTACTTAACTGTCTGTGCACTAGACCAGTCATGTTTCTAGGCCTGGGAATGGTCTTGAGAATGCCGTGCATTAATGATACATTTGTGCAAAGCCTGCGCTACAATAGCATGTCATCTAACTGACACGGATTCTGAACATGTTAACTTGAGGATGTGCTAAATATCAATGTAACAGACTAACAGAACTTTATGGTGTGATGCTTAACCTTTCAGTATTCTGGTTAAGTCTTGCTTTAATTGTGGATCCCCGTTATCCTTGTCCAAGAAAACAGACAAGGACCCAACAATGGAAAAGCACCCTCTTCAGCCTTAACAGGCAAATAAGACAACTTGTCAAATCCTCCAAGAGCTCCTTTTGAGAGAAATGCAGCAAGTACTGCCAAGGGTAACCATAAGGCCTTCTACCACTACGTACGCGACCTAAAGGGTGGGACCCAAGCATGTGCAGAACTGGTGGTTAATGGTATCCCACACACTGATCCCACAGAAATGGTGAACCTGCTAGTGGATAGGTTTGTTGAAAATTTCACTCCTTATCCCCTACTAACTTACAACAAACTCTCCCCACTTTTACATATCTGAAGAACAGGTCCTTAAAGCCTTGTCAAAGGCAAAGAACATGGTTTCTATAGGACCAGATGACATCCCAGGCTGTCTTCTAAACAGGCTAAAACATGAACTAGCATCACCACTAAGTATCCTTTTCAATCCTAGACAAACCACAAGCTTTGTTCCTGTGGAATGGAGAATGGCTACTATTATTCCCCTCCACAAAGGTGGCCTAGCAACAGCCTTGGGGAATTGTGGACCACATAAGCCTGACCAGCGTCCTCTGTAAGGCCATAGAACATATTATGGACTTCATAAATAGACATAGGTGACCTCCAAACCATGGATCCTATCCTATCCAGTTCAGCTTAAATCTGGTGGATTTCTTTGAAAGTGTGACCATTGAGGGCAAATCTGTGCCCATAGCATATCTCGAATTAGCAAAGGCTTTCGACACCATCCCACATTCAGGCATTCCCAATAAACTTAGTAAACTGAATGTAAACCCCTTTCTTGTAAGATGGGTTGCCAACTGGCTCGCAAACCAGACACATTATCAAAATGGGTGACTCCACATCAACCAGCAGACCTGTTGCCACCAGGGGTCTGTGCTGGGCCCCCTACTGTTTGGTATATACTTCTGAGAAGTTCAGATCAAAACTAAAGGGTTATGGCTGACCAGGTTTGCAGATGACTGCAAACTTGGTGTAACTATTGAATCCCCAAATGTCAGTATACTCCATAAGGGTCTCCCTCACACCAAGGACTGGTGTATTGGTAACGGTCTCAAACTGAAGGGAATGATGATGCATTCCTTTCCATTCAGCATAAACAATGTCCCTTCATGCTATCAGATACTCAACAATACCCTAAGTACCCATGTGTTGGTAAGGGACCTGGGATCACAGGTTGACCATGATCTTAACTTCGACCACCACGTGTCTACCATTGTAAGGGCAGCTTTCCACATAGCTCACTTGATTAATAAAGGGATTGTCTCGAACAAAAGAAGTTATAACCTCCCATATTCGGCATTTATCTGGCCCATAATTGAGTACAACTCCCCATTCCATATGCACCGTTCTAAGCACCTGCAGCAATTGGAGACCTTTGAGGCTTCTAACAAAGATCAAAGGGCTCCAGCATATGCCTTACATGGACTGACTAAAGTCCCTGTTACTAAATTCTGTACCCTATAGACATCATACGGGAGACTTATGCCTGGCCTACAGAGCAACCCAAACCTAATGAGCTTACTGCATATCTGTAAATCAAATGGGTCTAAGGCTAC
This sequence comes from Protopterus annectens, assembly GCF_019279795.1. Classification (NCBI taxonomy): domain Eukaryota; kingdom Metazoa; phylum Chordata; order Ceratodontiformes; family Protopteridae; genus Protopterus; species Protopterus annectens. Next base: position 479,033,716 of record NC_056750.1, read on the forward strand.
CCATTCCAGGGACTTAAATCTGTCCATCCAGCATGTCCTATTTATCTCCCAGTGACTGCCACATTTTTGGAACAGGCTACCAATTCATGTGAAACAGAACACCCCTATGACACTGTTCAAGAGGAACCTGGACGTGTGGATGGAGCACCATACATTCTTGGGGATAGTGCCCATAATCTTCCTGGACATTGGCAGTCCTCACTAAATGCAATCTTTGGGTATTGTCTATTACTTCTACAGTACTACAAATGACCTTCAGGTCGATAGCCTACTAATCTATGATCCTATGATTTATTTTTATTTTATTTTACATTTGTTGACCGGGAGAGACCGACTGGATACTTGTCTATTTTCAGCAGAGGCCCAGAGAGAGAACATGCATACATACAGAAAAACTGTTACATTAATCAAGTTAAAACCTCTGTTACAGATGCAATAAATAGGATAAAAATCATTCATTCTGTCATATAAATCTGATTTGTTATAGAATAACAATTGGGAAGCAATGTAGGGGTGGCCAAAAGACCTCTTTAGCGCATGTTTATATTGCCAGAGTTAGTCAGGATTAGAGCAAGGACATAGCCATTGCCAAGTGCTGTTTTTACATTTTTTTTTTTTTTTTTTTTAATTGGGTTAGAACAGGTTCTGAAGTAAGCTCGGCAGGAAGTGAGTTCCATGTTTTGCCAACAGAGTTGGCATATAGTCTCCAGATGAGTTGTTGCTTTTGAGGGTTTGGACTAGTAACTTTTTGGGTGAGTGAAGTGTCTTGAGGTTGCTGTAAGGGGTGTTAATTTTTGTAAGTACAGGTGTGTTTTCAGGTTGGTAGAAAACTTTATGTGCTACTATTAGCTGATTCTACTGAAGTTGGATAGGCAATTTTAGCCACCCTAGATTCTTTAGGTTCAGACAGTGGTGTGTTCTGTATGCTGCTCCAGTGGCAAATATAGCAATATGATTAAAGGCGCTAGAGAGTTTATTAAGGTCAGACTTGCTCAAGTTCGTGAAGAGAGGGGATGCATAAAGGAAGGTGGAAAGTAGATGTGTACGAGCAATTACCATCCTAGCTAGTGGAGTGCAGAAAGGTTTGATCTTGTATAGTGAGCCAAGTTTTTTAACTTTTTAATAGGTTGATTAATATGCATATCAAACTTGAGGTTAACTGTTACACCTAAGAGTTTGGTACAGGGATCTGGGACTATGACAGTGCCATTGTTAGATTTTATAGTAAAGGTTGGAGCGGAGGCTTTACGAGTGGAGGAGTAAAGCAGTAGCATTGTTTAAATAGTATTTAATAGACTTCAATTACAGAGCCAATTTTCGACCAGTATTAAAAACCTTTTGGAATAGTCTGCAGATTTAAAGGGGAGGTGGCTGTGCAAATCAAAGTGGAGTCATATGCATATTGAATGCAGGTGGTTGTTGGGATGACTGTGTACAAGTAATTAATAGAGAGAAAATAATAGGGGTCCTAATAGAGCCCTGAGGGACCCCAAGGGTGATAGAAGGGAAGATGGTTTGTTCTGCCATAGTATAGCCTGTTATCTACCACTCAGATAAGATTTGAACCACTGCATAGCTTGGACATCTAGTGGAATAGTTTTAAGTGTGTGTATGAGTAGTTGGCGGTTGACCATGTCTAAGGCTTTGGAGAGCTTAAGAAAGAAGGCAGAAGAAAGCTTATTATTGTTTTGGTTTTGATTAATAACATTGGAGAAGGAGAGGAGGGCCGTGGTTGTACTGTGGAATGGTCTGAAACCATGCTGTGAGTTAGCCAGGAGATTGTGCTGAAGAAGATGGCTCAGGAGTTGTTTATGGATGCACTTCTCCATAGTTTTAGCCAGGGGTGACAAATGGCTATAGGTCTGTAATTTGACAGTTCAGTGGAACTGCCCCCTTTTGTGGAGTGGAATAACATGGGGTGTCTTCCAGATGGAGGGGGTAGTGGTTTCTGATATAGTTCTATTGATCAGGATAGAGACTGGGTATGCTATGGTATCTGCAGCTTTTTGTAGATACTCAGCTGGGAGGAGATTTGCTGCAAGGGTGGTAGGTTTTAGTTTCTTGATTAGGGCACAGATAAGTGATGTGGAAACTGGTTGAAAGATAAAGGGGAGTTGAAAACTAGGTGTGGAGGCTTTAGGATTTGGGCAACTGGGAGATGGTTGGTTAGCTAGTGACTGGATAGTTTCTGTGAAGAAACTTAAAGGAATTGGCAATGTCTTTCGAAGGTTTTTGATGGTAGTAGAGGGGCTAGGAGTTGTGCATTGCTGTGGGTGAGTACATTTATTTATGGCTGCCCAAAACATTTGTGGATTGTTTGATGCCTCTGTCGTACATGGCAGTAACTTTTTTTTTTTTTTTTTTTTTTTATGTAGGGTGGTAGATTTTTTTTTTTAGTATTCTTAGTTGTCTAAATCTGTTGATCTAAGGGGGATTTTGTGGTACGCCAAGTGGTCCAAGCTTTGTTTCTAAGTAAGATCATTTGTCTGGTTTCTTTTGAAAGCCATGGAGCAACTTTTGCTTTAGTTCTTATAGAACATGCAGGTGAATGGGTATCAAGGATGGCTAGGAATTTGGTGTTGAAGTATAATACAGCTTCTTCAAGTGCTAGATGTTTTAGTACTGCTCAAGTACATGCTTTGAGTTCATTTTGGAAATCAGCGAGGTTAAAGTTTTTGTTTCCAATTGTTTTGCAAGTAGGTTGGTGGGGGATATCAGTCTTGTGCCTGATTTTATATAGGTAAGAAAACTTTTATGTCTTCAGGTCTGGTACCGGCCCTATACATTTGTGGATAGCTATTAATGAGTATCCAATGTAGGATACTATCTTTAGGTTTACTGATCCTAGTAGGGGAGGATATGATCTGAGTAAATCCCTATAGATTTACATGGATGGTCGGAGATTCTGAGGAACAAATATTCCAGTCGATGTTGAAGTCTCCTAGAACAATGGTTTCTTGAGGGTAGTTACTAGACAGTCGAGATGATATCTTCTAGGGTGTTTGCATTATTACCTGGGGGAATGTAGACACAGGCTATGCTAATACTTTTGTTTTTATTAATTTTAACCTTGGTAATGAGAATTTCAGCATTATCAACACTGGGTGGTTGTGTGGAATCCGAGGTCACATCTAGAGTAGTATTGTGTAGTAGAGCTACCCCTCCTCCCTTCCTAGTGGTATGGTCTAACATTAGTATGTTTATAACCTGGGGGTAAAACCTCATTGTCTGCCATTGATGGTTTTAGCCAGGTTTCAGTAAGACAAAGTATATCTGGGGAATGTGTATCTAAGAGTGTATGCAGGTGGTGGACCTTATTATTTAAGCTTCTAATATTTAGGTGACTGACCAAGTGCAAGTTCGAAGGTCTATTTAAAATTTGTAAGTTAGTGGGAATAGTAGAATTGGGGTTAGGATCAACTAGTGAGGTTGGGCTAGGGTTTGGATAAATGTCCCCATCCCTTGTGAGGTTGCCATGTAGTGTAATTGTGAGCTTCAGGAATTTTAAATATTAGTCTTGGGTAATTCTTGGTTTGGGGGTTGATATATCTAATGGGTTGGTGGTATATTGTATCTAAGGAGTTAGTCATAAGGGGGCTTATTAAGCGTTCTAATTTAATTTGTATTATTGGAGTGGTGGTTTGGCTTCTTGGGTAGTGGTAGCCTAGGTAGGACAGATTTTTGTAGATGGCGAGAAAATATGGAATTATCAAGGGAAGTAGGCAGTATAATAGCATTAATTTGAAAGGTTTCATGGCCAATAACAAAGGCATTGGCCATTGATTGTGAGTGCTATAGTGTATATTACCAAGGAGTGCACAAGATATTTCAGGTTCTCTCTGACACCTTGGAGTGGATTCACTGCTCTTTGGCAGTGCTTATAGTGATTCTTGTGGAACTGAAACTGAGCTGATCTACTTGTATCAACTTCACGTGGCTCTTAATTTAGTGTATTCTGTACAGGGGTGCAGTGAAGCCCTCTTTCGGAGTCCTATTCAATTTGGATGTATTTGTTAAATGTGCCTTAGTTGAAGTTGTTGGAAAGCTGACCCAAAGTATTTTTGTAAGACACTGTCATGAGTTTTCTTGTGTTTATAGACAGCATTTGCAAACATGATTATAAAAGTGTTCAGAAATATCTGCCACATAGTCACTTTTTCTTCCACTGTAATTGTTGAATGTCAGAAGATTTGGAGTATATTTTTGATTTTTTTTCAGTTGAATAAGGACATGTTCAAACTCTTAATAAGCTAGTTAGACTAATGACAGCAGTTTAGACTTGCCTCCCTTCCTGTATTTAAAGACTAAAATATTGCTTTTTCACTGCTAGAATTCTAGGAGACCATTTCTTCCTTAATGCCATGAGAGGAGTTAAGGTAGTAAGGGTGCCTGTCTTTGTTACAAAATGGCTTATGAAGCTATTTTAAGGTCATGTCCCAAAGAGTTCCTTTACAGTAAAGTGAATACTTAAATGTCCAGTTTCATTTTAGTTTAGTTTTGCATACTAAGGTGAAATTTAAGTAGGGCCAATGCAAAACATACCTCTCCAATTTCTAATTGCAAAAAATCTAGACAAAGCCTAAAATATTGGTGGGATGAGGGACCAAAAATAGGGACAGATTTTAAATATTGATGTTAACTTAGAATGCTGATAGAATAACAGGATTTGTTTGTGCATTTGCATTTTCTGAAGGATATGAAGTCTAAAACTCAAATGTATGTCATTATTTAGTGGCTTAGTCCTCAGTGATTTGCCAAAAAAAATCTCCACAAATTTTATGAGGAACTGACCTGAAAATGAAAAACATCTGGACATTCTGCGAAAATCTTGACAGCTGAGAGGTATGATGCAAAATCACTTTCACTGATTTAAACTATGTGCTTTTAAAAAATGTTTAAAGGATAGAATGGTCATTGCTGCAGGTGATGTCCTTACAGCAGTAGACCATTCTGAAGCTGTCCTCCATCATGATAGCTTTGCTCACTGGCACAAAATCTGTAATACTTCATGATGACTTTCAGTTGTACACGTGAGCTTAGTCAAATCCATTTTTTAATCTCTCAAATAGTTAAGTATGGAGATCAGTCCAAATAGCAAACTGTCCTGAAGCACTGTTTTCAAAGATCATATCCATCCCTTCTGCTATATAACTTGCCAAGCAGGCAAAGCTTGCATGCAAAAGTACAGTTTAGTTCCTTTGCAAAGGATGAATTTCTCAACTCTGCATCTAAATGTGGGCCCATCTTTCTTAAATCTGGCTTAGACATTCTGGAAAAATGGCCCACAGAAATCGTTACTATCATTACTTGCATGTCTTAACTACCAATGTAGGTTCTAGGCAGGAAAAAGAAGCATTGCAGCCCATCTAAATAGGCCACTCTTCAAAACGTGTATGGAACTTGCCTTATAGGTAAACACTCTTGGTGTGGTCTTAGATGTGAATAAATATTTGACTGGTCTATAACCATCTCTTCAAATAATCCCTTGCTGCAGCTCTGAAGTAACTGGTTGTTCCATTGCATTTTATTTGCCACATCCTCTGCTCAAAAACTCTCACGTTTCCCTCTGTCATTTCTCACCAGGAGTGCTACACGTGTTGGTACTCCACCCTATGCTCCTATTTCTTAAGCACATTTCTTCTTCTTTAACTACAAACTCTGTCTTACACTGCTGACTTGATAATTTACTGCTCTTTGCCATCCTGTTTGCATATAAAACTTCTCATAGAAGAGAAAAAAAACTCTCCTAGTTTATTAATGATCCAAATGTTTGTCCGCCTCTCACTTGCTACTGTGGATCATGAATATTTATTTTCATTTCAGTTCTCATTAAAATAAAAATAGGAAAAATTAGTATATGGCCAGAAACTGAACTTTCATTGCGATGGACATTTCCATGTCCCAATGATTACTTTTCTATAGCAGACAGCTCTTTGACCAGAACTAGGTTGAAGCCAGCAAGGAGAACAAGGCATCCTAGATCTTTGTCATATTGCTGCTGTTTTACTATCTTTATCCTGCCCCCCACCTTAATGCCTTGTATGTAGGATGTGAAATGCGTGGTCTACACCAATTTACTTCCAAAAGGAATGAACACTGGCAAGACTGCCTTCCCTCCTTCAAGAAGCACTTTGTGGTTGCTTTCCCAGATTCCATCAGGAAAATCTAATGTGTGTCTTGTACGCACTTTCCTATAATCCTCTCCTTCCAAGATAAACGGAACTGTACTCCCCTGCAAACACCTCGGGTATGCAAGTTGCTAATCAAACATGGTTTGTCACTATTATATTATGTGCTTTATTTCACTAAACTATTACGCTGGTGTTCCAGTGGTCCAATTTTTATTTAAATAGGATTTTACATTTCTTGAGAAAGCAATAAGAACATCGATATTTGTGCAGTAACAGAAACCTGGTTCAAGGCTCCCGAGAGCACCCCAGCACTACCAGGTTATACCTCATACCATGCTTTTCGGCCCCAAAACCTGGACCATACCACAAAAGGAGGGGGAGTATCGATATTCGTCAAAGATACCCACACCTCCAGGTTGGTGGCACAGCACAAAGCATCACAGACTATCCATGTGCAACTAACAGTGGGTAAAACTGCCTTCCAGTTTATAGCCTGCTACAGACCACCCTCCCAAACCCAGGAACCCCACTTGGCCTTCCTGAGAACACTGGAAAATATGAAGGTCTCTCCAAACACCATTATATTGGGTGACTTCAACTACCCAAACATAGACTGGGAGCATTACTCTAGCTCCAACCTAGCCCAAAGGTTCCTAGAATTTATAAACTCAAATGCTATGGAACAACTTGTTACCACTCCCATAAGAGGGAAAAACATACTGGAGCTGATCATCACCAACATGGGGACTCTATGCTCCAGACCAGAAGTGTATCCCTCACTGGTAAGATCAGACCATAAACTAATCTCACTGGATATTCACATCCCGACTCCACCCCCTGCCCTGAAAACCACAGTGAAAAACTTCTCTAAAGCAAATTTCACACTCCTCAAAATGAGGTGGAATCCTTCAAAGCCCCCGGGCCTGTGGAAAATACGGCCCAGACCGCAGAATCCTTTATAAACACATTCTATGAACACCTTCAGGAATGCATGGATCATGCAATCCCAAATAAAACCAAGACCCAATCCTCCAAAGGCAGACGTCCTGTCTGGTGGTCCCCAGCCATAAACAAACTATACAATAGAAGGAGGAAGCTACTACATGATAGAGCAAAATCCCAAAAAGGGAAGGCATCTCTGATCAGTATTAGCAAAAAGCTACAGGCACTCATAAAATTGTCTAAGGCCAGCTTCGAGAGAAAAATTGGACAGGACACTTAAGGATAATCACAAGGCTTTCTTTAGTTATGTTAGGAACCTGGGTGGGAATTCCCAGATATGCTCAGAATTAGTCAAAAATGACAAAAAATACACCGAACCCACAGACATTGCCAGCATCCTAGCGGACAGGTTCAGTGCAAACTTCTCCCCCCCCCCCCCTCCCCACCAAAAGGGCAAATATTTATCCCAGCAGAGTGCTGCCCCCCTGACATCTCAGATACTCGGGTAAGAGCCGCCCTCTCCAAAGCCAAAAACACAGCATCAATGGGACCAGACTGTGTCCCAGGCTGTATCCTACATGAACTCCAAGAAGAGCTAAACCCAAACATAAAACTACTGTTCAATCTCAGCCTTACTACAGGATATGTACCTAAAGAGTGGTGTACAGCAACAGTGGTCCCTCTCCACAAAGGTGGTGCCTCAACGGATCCTGGAAACTATCGCCCCATAAGCCTGACTAGCTTGGTCTGCAAAGCTATGGAAAGGATCATCATGGACCTCATAAATAAAGATATTGGGGACCTACAGACACTGGATCCTACCCAGTTTGGCTTTGTTAAGGGCAGATCCTGCCTCTTAAACCAGGTTGATTTCTTTGAAACAGTCACCAAGGCCGTTGACGAGGGGAAGGTGGTCCACACAGCCTTCCTGGACCTCGCAAAAGCCTTCAATACAATACCCCACTCGGGCATTATAGATAAGCTCACCAGCTTAAATATAAACCCCTATGTCACTAGATGGGTTGCAAACTGGCTCAAGGACAGAACCCACATGGTTAGAATTGATGGAGCCATGTCAGACTCCAAACCAGTTACAAGTGGCATCCCACAAGGTTCAGTCCTGGGACCTCTCTTGTTCGGTATATATTTCTCGGAGGCACAGGCTAACACGGAAGGACTGTGGCTGACTAAGTTTGCAAATGACTGCAAACTGGGTGCCATAATCGACTCTGCAGCCGACACAAGCATCCTCCAAAAGGGCCTCATAGAAACAGACAACTGGTGCCAGAGCCATGGCCTCAAGCTAAACGCCAAAATGTATATAGTCATCCCCTTTGGCAAAAACAAAGTGCCCACAAATTACCACATAGGTGGTAATCCATTAAGTACAGAAGAAGTAATTAGGGACCTGGGGACCCAAGTTGATAGCAATCTCTCATTTGACAACCACGTGGCCAAAGTGGTTAGAAAAACATTTTATATAGCCCACCTAATCATGAAGGGATTCACATCTAGATCAGGGGAGGTCATCGTGCCTCTTTACTCATCCCTCATCAGGCCCATAATTGAGTACAATGCCCCTTTCAGGATGTACCTTACCAGACACCTGCAGCAACTGGAAAGACCCCAAAAGTACCTCACCAAGAGGATTATAGGGCTCAAACAGATGCCATATGCTGCCCGGTTAAAGAAACTCCAGCTCTACTCAGTGGCATACCGCCTGCTCAGAGGCGATCTGTGCCTGACGTATAAAGCCATGTCCAACCCGGAATTAATGGACATGCTGCACCTCAGAAAATCCAAATCCCATCGAGCTACGTGCTCGAGACTTGAACCTCAGCACTGAAATAAATAGGACATGCTGGAGGGACAGATTCATAACCCAGAGGCTCCCTTCACTCTGGAATAAAATCCCAGTCCAGGTTAGGCAGAGTCCCTCATTGACTCTCAAGAGGAATCTTGATGAGTGGATGGGAGATCGTAGGTTTACCCTGGGTATCACTTCTGTGTCACTGTTAGACAGAGGCACAGTATACTAACCTAGAAAAAGGGCATAGCAAAATTAATATGGGTGGCGAAAGCCAAACACACTCTGGCTAGGCTTATAAATGCCCTAGGGCAGATAGCCTAGTATGAACCTATGAATAAGTGTAGCAGATATAATTTACCACAAATTATAATTGTTTGTATTTTAGAGCAACTTCTCATTCTATTTTTTTATATATATATAATATATGTGTGTGTGTGTGTGTGTGTGTGTGTGTGTGTGTGTGTGTGTGTGTGTGTATGTATATATATATATATATATATATATATATATATATATATATATATAGATATATATATATATATATATATATATATATATATATATATATATATATATATATATGTGTGTGTGTGTGTGTGTGTATATATATATGTGTGTGTGTATATATATATATATATATATATATATATATATATATATATATATATATATATATATATATATGTGTGTATATGTATATATATATATATATATATATATATATATATATATATATATATATATAATGTAATGTGTGTATAAGAATGTTGTGGCTATGCCAACAGTAGCCTATTGCACTGCAAGTCCATTTTTCTATGTGAAGAGTCAGCGATGGTCATTGAAAGTAAAGTATAC